>NW_013526582.1:915485-960004 GCF_000836215.1 Papilio polytes | reverse complement strand
AGTTAAGAAATTAGAAAATACAGACATTACAAATCTGGACTCCGTGTGTTATTCTTCCCGCAAATATCGACAATAGTGAAAGCCTCCCACATTGGTGACCCCGACGTGATTCAAACATGGAAGATCAACAAAGCTGTTCGAATCAAGATACAAGTCAACAAGCATCGTTACCAAGCTTAGACCTGGCAGGAGTCTCCATCCAGTCGAAATTACTACCATTTTGGCGGGAAATTCCTCGGGCATGGTTCATTCAATTCGAAGCCGTGGTGGAGCCGCTAAAAACATCGGATGACCAAAAACTTCGCTTCGTTCTGCAACAACTCCAAGCAACGGACCTGCGACATCTCACGGATATTTTTTACAACCCGCCGGAGGCAAAAAGGGGTTGAGTTAAACAATCGGATTTCGGGCCGTGAAACAAAAGTTGAAGGAAGAGAATAAACTTGTGAATTTAATAATTTGGGTTTTCTTCAATCTCCAAGTAGACATCCTCAACGCAAAACAGATTAAATCTATAGTTGCGGTGTTTTTCTACACAAAAAAGATTGATTTATCTTCTTATTTTGGTTGGCATATCTACATATACCGAGTTGAAATGTATTTAGATAGACAAACGGACATGGACATTGAAAAACAGCTTGTAGATAAAGATTTTTTAAGTTTCATGCCCTCCCACTATTGTCAAGTCCTCAAGTAAACATTTACGCAAACTAGTTGTACAAAGCAGACTGAAACTCTGTACACCTCACAATATAACAGCAAAAAATGTCCACCTCTCGGTGGTTATTCTACTCAAAATCAATACAATTTGTGTTGTCATAATTCTTCTAAAAATACAGAATAAACGACTGCTCTTACAATCGTAGGAAAAAATACTGTCGCATACATACTCTGCAAAAGACATGATAAGACAAAGAGTCAGCTGTCAGTTTTGAAACATCCATTAATAACCCTCGCGTAAAATACGCTCTTACCATCCCAAAAGACTGCTAATTCATTATCAAGGGCAACTAATATTAAGAAACAAATCGCCATATTTCAAAATTCCTGTTTTTAATATTGTTATATATTGTCTGTATCGACTGTCACATCATAAGCGTTGGGAAGAGATGTGACGCAGGTCTTGCGCCAGTCATCTTCCATCTACGCTACTCCTATCCTTCTAGTACGCAACAAAGATGGATCTTTTAAAATTACCGTATGCTGAATTCTGTAACTCTTAAGGGGAGATATCCAATGCCAATCGTTGAAGATTAAATAGCTTGTCTTTTGGGTCAATCCTGTTTTATTACTGTAGACCTCACGTCAGGCTATTATCAGGCACCAATGGGAAAGAAATGTGAACGAGTTTAAACGCATGTCTCGTGTTGGCCAATGCGCCGGTACTTCAGCGCAGGATCAATATCCTACTTTGAATATATCGAAATGTGAATTTTTACATTTATCTATTATTTTAAGCTCAACTGCAATTTTTTTTTAATTAAAGTGTAATAAGATATTTACCGTTTTTTTGTCGTTTTTACCTTTTCTCAATTATCAATTATCTCAATAGTAAAAAGTTAGCAATGCTATCAAGGAATTATCGTTTCAATTCTATACTTATTTGGTGGTGTATTGCTGGCCACTTAGGTTTTAATACATCTTTTTACATAAAACACTCGAACTTTGTCGAAAATATTTTGATATCAAATTTCATAGTAAAAAGTT
The DNA here is from genome assembly GCF_000836215.1 of Papilio polytes. Taxonomy (NCBI): domain Eukaryota; kingdom Metazoa; phylum Arthropoda; class Insecta; order Lepidoptera; family Papilionidae; genus Papilio; species Papilio polytes. The sequence continues at coordinate 958,297 of NW_013526582.1, read as the reverse complement.
GAGTCATATTTATTTTCTTCAAAAAACCACAAACACTCATATTATTTAAGAGTATAGTAATGTAACACCAAAGACGTAAGCAAATTCATTATTTTGGGGCCGCTGTGCACACGACTCGGCAATAAGATCAATAGAAATAAAAAAAATGAAGAGAATATTAACGGTACACTTCAATTGTTTTCTTGGTGCCAGGTGCCACGCTCGATATACGGCACATCCTGTATATCCATTCCCACTAGGACCAGATGGCCTTGATATCTCCAATATCGAATTTGATAACTTTCTTTCAGACGATATGTACATAAATAGCAACATATGGAGACATGTCGGAGTAATTCGCGAAATTAAACCGATTGTCCTCTTCGATTCCCACACAGATAAAACATGTATTTGTTGGTAAAAACCATTGCCTTATCCTGAGATAAAGCAGGTAAGCTAATAGAAGGTTGAAATTTTGAACAACTGTGTAATTCGGGTTGTTTATAATTTAATTATAAAAGTCAGCTGGTTGTCTTCATGGCTGAGAAACAATGCAACCAAGAGCAGTAGTCCACGCTCCCAAAACTATTTAAAACATGAGCAACAGACTTATGTTTATATATTCACTCCGACTATCACCAGATAACCTCAAATTTATTACCGATTTATAAAAAGTTGCTAAAACAGCGAAGCTACTCTTGCCCCTTGCTTACAGGGGACTTAACAGACAATATTCGACAATAGTCCTTGCGAACACAAGACAGAGGACTGGCTTCTCTTAATGTAATATAATACTTAAACAGCATGTCTTTACAAACTCACAATCACCATGGATGGGTCATAAATTCGAAGCCAGTAAAATGTGCCTTTTTATCCAAAACAAATGAAATACATTCATGGACGCAAAAAGCAATTTCATCTATACTAATATTATAAAGGGGAAAGATTTGTATTTTTGTATGTTGATTCACGTAAAAACTATTGGGCCGATTTTACAAATTCCTTCACAATTAGAAAGGTAATTTATCAGTAACAAGTTTTTTCATGACTTCAATTTCATATATACAAAGTCGTGAGCAACAACTAGTGGTTACCAAGAATTGTGAAACATCCATATAATTAAAATAATACCACAAATTTCTAATTGAAATATAATATGATAAAATTGTATCTTACTGTCCAATTTGGCATAAATATATAATTCAGTTTTTGTAGATTCTTTTGCGTGTGAAAGAGCAACACTCGTATAATATAACTCATGTGTTAGGAAGGACACAAATATCAACCACCCAAGGTAACAATTGAGTGTTGAAAGAACTCTCCGGAATTATGTCACTTTAAAATAAACATGTACCATCTTCCAAACAAGATTAATTTATCTTCTTATTATGGTTGTCATATCTACATATACCGAGTTGAAATGTATTTAAATAGACAAACGGACATGGACATTGAAAAACAGCTTGTAGATAAAGATTTTTTAAGTTTCATGCCCTCCCACTATTGTCAAGTCTCAAGTAAACATTTATGCAAACTAGTTGTACAAAGCAGACTGAAACTATGTACACCTCACAATATAACAGCAAAAAATGTCCAACTCTTGGTGGTTATTCTATTCAAAATCAATACAATTTGTGTAGTCATAATTCTTCTAAAAATGCAGAATAAACGACTACTCTCACAATCGTAGGAAAAAATACTGTCGCATCCATACTCTGCAAAAGACATGATAAGACAAAGAGTCAGCTGTCAGTTTTGAAACATCCATTAATAACCCTCGCGTAAAATACGCTCTTACCATCCAACAGACTGCTAATTCATTATCAAGGGCAACTAATATTGAGAAACAAATCGCCATATTTCAAAATTCCTGTTTTTAGTCTTGTTATATATCGTCCGTATCGACTGTCACATCATAAGTGTTGGGAAGAGATGTGACGCAGGTCTTGCGCCAGTCATCTTCCATCTACGCTACTCCTATCCTTCTAGTACGCAACAAAGATGGATCTCTTAAAATTACCGTATGCTGAATTCTGTAACTCTTAAGGGGAAATATCCAATGCCAATCGTTGAAGGTGAAATAGCTTGTCTTTTGGGTCAATCCGGTTTTATTACTGTAGACCTCACGTCAGGCTATTATCAGGCACCAATGGGAAAGAAATGTGAACGAGCTTAAACGCATGACTCGTGTTGGCCAATGCGCCGGTACTTCAGCGGAGGATCAATATCCTACTTTGAATATATCGAAATGTGAATTTTTACATTTATCTATTATTTTAAGCTCAACTGCAATTTTTTTTAATTAAAGTGTAATAAGATATTTACCGTTTTTTTGTCGTTTTTACCTTTTCTCAATTATCAATTATCTCAATAGTAAAAAGTTAGCAATGCTATCAAGGAATTATCGTTTCAATTTTGTACTTATTTGGTGGTGTATTGCTGGCCACTTAGGTTTTAATACATTTTTTTACATAAAACACTCTCGAACTTTGTCGAAAATATTTTGATATCAAATTTCATACTAAAAAGTCGAGTCATATTTATTTTCTTTAAAAAAACCACAAACACTCATATTATTTAAGAGTATAGTAATGTAACACCAAAGACGTAAGCAAATTCATTATTTTGGGGCTACTGTGCACACGACTCGGCAATAAGATCAATAGAAATAAAAAAAATGAAAAGAATATTAACGGTACACTTCAATTGTTTTCTTGGTGTCAGGTGCCACGCTCGATATACGGCACACCTGTATATCCATTCCCACTAGGACCAGATGGCCTTGATATCTCCAATATCGAATTTGATAACTTTCTTTCAGACGATATGTACATAAATAGCAACATATGGAGACATGTCGGAGTAATTCGCGAAATTAAACCGATTGTCCTCTTCAATTCCCACACAGATAAAACATGTATTTGTTGGTAAAAACCATTGCCTTATCCTGAGATAAAGCAGGTAAGCTAATAGAAGGTTGAAATTTTGAACATCTGTGTAATTCGGGTTTTCTTCTTGACTGAGAAACAATGCAACCAAGAGCAGTAGTCCACGCTCCCAAAACTATTTAAAACATGAGCAACAGACTTATGTTTATATATTCACTCCGACTATCACCAGATAACCTCAAATTTATTACCGATTTATAAAAATTTGCTAAAACAGCGAAGCTACTCTTGCCCCTTGCTTACAGGGGACTTAACAGACAGTATTCGACAATAGTCCTTGTGAACACAAGACAGAGGACTGGCTTCTCTTAATACAATATATTACTTAAACAGCATATCTTTACAAACTCACAATCACCATGGATGGGTCATAAATTCGAAGCCAGTAAAATGTGCCTTTTTATCCAAAACAAATGAAATACATTCATGGATGCAAAAAGCAATTTCATCTATACTATATTATAAAGAGGAAAGATTTGTATTTTTGTATGTTGATTCACGTAAAAACTATTGGGCCGATTTTAAAAATTCCTTCACAATTAGAAAGGTAATTTATCAGTAACAAGTTTTTTCATGACTTCAATTTCACATATACAATGTCGTGAGCAACAACTAGTGTTTACTAAGAATTGTGAAAGGTCCATATAATTAAAATAATACCACAATTTTCTAATTGAAATATAATGGGAAAAAATTGTATCTTACTGTCCAATTTGGCATAAATATATAATTCAGTTCTTGTAGATTCTTTGGTGTGTGAAAGAGCAACACTCTCATTATATAACTCATGTGTTAGGAAGGACACACATATCAACCACCCAAGGTAACAATTGAGTGTTGAAAGAACTCTCCGGAATTATGTCACTTTAAAATAAACATATTCCATCTTGCAAACAAGACTATTTTATCTTCTTATTATGGTTGTCATATCTACATAAACCGAGTTGAAATGTATTTAGATAGACAAACGGACATGGACATTGAAAAACAGCTTGTAGATAAAGATTTTTTAACTTTCATGCCCTCCCACTATTGTCAAGTCTCAAGTAAACATTTATGCAAACTAGTTGTACAAAGCAGACTGAAACTCTGTACACCTCACAATATAACAGCCAAAAATGTCCACCTCTCGGTGGTTATTCTACTCAAAATCAATACAATTTGTGTTGTCATAATTCTTCTAAAAATACAGAATAAACGACTGCTCTTACAATCGTAGGAAAAAATACTGTCGCATACATACTCTGCAAAAGACATGATAAGACAAAGAGTCAGCTGTCAGTTTTGAAACATCCTTTAATAACCCTCGCGTAAAATACGCTCTTACCATCCAACAGACTGCTAATTCATTATCAAGGGCAACTAATATTGAGAAACAAATCGCCATATTTCAAAATTCCTGTTTTTAGTATTGTTATATATCGTCCGTATCGACTGTCACATCATAAGCGTTGGGAAGAGATGTGACGCAGGTCTTGCGCCAGTCATCTTCCATCTACGCTACTCCTATCCTTCTAGTACGCAACAAAGATGGATCTCTTAAAATTACCGTATGCTGAATTCTGTAACTCTTAAGCGGAGATATCCAATGCCAATCGTTGAAGGTGAAATAGCTTGTCTTTTGGGTCAATCCTGTTTTATTACTGTAGACATCACGTCAGGCTATTATCAGGCACCAATGGGAAAGAAATGTGAACGAGCTTAAACGCATGACTCGTGTTGGCCAATGCGCCGGTACTTCAGCGCAGGATCAATATCCTACTTTGAATATATCGAAATGTGAATTTTTACATTTATCTATTATTTTAAGCTCAACTGCAATTTTTTTTAATTAAAGTGTAATAAGATATTTACCGTTTTTTTTGTCGTTTTTACCTTATCTCAATTATCTCAATAGTAAAAAGTTAGCAATGCTATCAAGGAATTATCGTTTCAATTCTCTACTTATTTGGTGGTGTATTGCTGGCCACTTAGGTTTTAATACATTTTTTTTTACATAAAACACTCTCGAACTTTGTCGAAAATATTTTGATATCAAATTTCATAGTAAAAAGTTGAGTCACATTTATTTTCTTCAAAAAACCGCAAACACTCATATTATTTAAGAGTATAGTAATGTAACACCAAAGACGTAAGCAAATTCATTATTTTGGGGCTACTGTGCACACGACTCGGCAATAAGATCAATAGAAATAAAAAAAATGAAGAGAATATTAACGGTACACTTCAATTGTTTTCTTGGTGCCAGGTGCCACGCTCGATATACGGCACATCCTGTATATCCATTCCCACTAGGACCAGATGGCCTTGATATCTCCAATATCGAATTTGATAACTTTCTTTCAGACGATATGTACATAAATAGCAACATATGGAGACATGTCGGAGTAATTCGCGAAATTAATCCGATTGTCCTCTTCAATTCCCACACAGATAAAACATGTATTTGTTGGTAAAAACCATTGCCTTATCCTGAGATAAAGCAGGTAAGCTAATAGAATGTTGAAATTTTGAACATCTGTGTAATTCGGGTTGTTTATAATTTAATTATAAAAGTCAGCTGGTTGTCTTCATGGCTGAGAAACAATACAACCAAGAGCAGTAGTCCACGCTCCCAAAACTATTTAAAACATGAGCAACAGACTTATGTTTATATATTCAGTCCGACTATCACCAGATAACCTCAAATTTATTACCGATTTATAAAAAGTTGCTAAAACAGCGAAGCTACTCTTGCCCCTTGCTTACAGGGGACTTAACAGACAATATTCGACAATAGTCCTTGTGAACACAAGACAGAGGACTGGCTTCTCTTAATGTAATATAATACTTAAACAGCATGTCTTTACAAACTCACAATGACCATGGATGGGTCATAAATTCGAAGCCAGTAAAATGTGCCTTTTTATCCAAAACAAATGAAATACATTCATGGACGCAAAAAGCAATTTCATCTATACTAATATTATAAAAAGGAAAGATGTGTATTTTTGTATGTTGATTCACGTAAAAACTATTGGGCCGATTTTACAAATTCCTTCACAATTAGAAAGGTAATTTATCAGTAACAAGTTTTTTCATGACTTCAATTTCATATATACAAAGTCGTGAGCAACAACTAGTGGTTACCAAGAATTGTGAAACATCCATATAATTAAAATAATACCACAAATTTCTAATTGAAATATAATATGATAAAATTGTATCTTACTGTCCAATTTGGCATAAATATATAATTCAGTTTTTGTAGATTCTTTTGCGTGTGAAAGAGCAACACTCGTATAATATAACTCATGTGTTAGGAAGGACACAAATATCAACCACCCAAGGTAACAATTGAGTGTTGAAAGAACTCTCCGGAATTATGTCACTTTAAAATAAACATGTACCATCTTCCAAACAAGATTAATTTATCTTCTTATTATGGTTGTCATATCTACATATACCGAGTTGAAATGTATTTAAATAGACAAACGGACATGGACATTGAAAAACAGCTTGTAGATAAAGATTTTATAAGTTTCATGCCCTCCCGCTATTGTCAAGTCTCAAGTAAACATTTACACAAACTTGTTGTACAAAGCAGACTGAAACTCTGTACACCTCACAATATAACAGCAAAAAATGTCCACCTCTCGGTGGTTATTCTATTCAAAATCAATACAATTTGTGTAGTCATAATTCTTCTAAGAATACAGAATAAACGACTGCTCTTACAATCGTAGGAAAAAATACTGTCGCATGCGTACTCTGCAAAAGACATGATAAGACAAAGAGTCAGCTGTCACTTTTGAAACATCCATTAATAACCTTCGCGTAAAATACGCTCTAACCATCCAAAAGACTGCTAATACATTCAAAATACAAGACAGCTTTTTAACGACAAACGCATGCAAAAATAGGAGAATAATCACAATTTTTGGAAAAATTCCGTGGACCCACAAGTTTGCAAAAAAATAATATCTGTGTAATTCGGGTTGTTTATGATTTAAGTAGAAAAGGCAGCTGGTTGGGTTCATGACTGAGAAACAATGCAACCAAGAGCAGTAGTCCACGCTCCCAAAACTATTTAAAACATGACAAATAGAATCAAACCATGGATATGTCATAAATTCGAAGCCAGTAAAATGTGCCTTTTTATCCAAAATATTTCTAGAGATCAACAATCTATAACATCCAGAACAAACGAAACATGTTATTGACTTAAAAACCACTTTCATCTATACTAATATTATAAAAAGGAAAGATTTGTATTTTTGTATGTTGATTCACGTAAAAACTATTGGGCCGATTTTAAAAATTCCTTCACAATTAGAAAGGTTATTTATCAGTAACAAGTTTTTTCATGACTTCAATTTAACATATACAACGTCGTGAGCAACAACTAGTGATTACCAAGAATTGTGAAACATCCATATAATTAAAATAATACCACAATTTTCTAATTAAAATATAACTGTCCAATTTGACATATATTAATAATTCAGTTTTTATAGATCCTTTGAAGTGTGAAAGAGCAACACTCTTATTATATAACTCATGTGTTAGGAAGGACACAAATATCAACCATCCAAGGTAACACTTAGTGTTGAAAGAACTCTCCGGAATTATGTAACTTTAAAATAAACATATTCCATCTTGCAAACAAGACTTTTTTATCTTCTTATTTTGGGTGCAATTTCTACATACACCAAGTTGAAATGTATTTAGATAGACAAGGACGAGACATGGACATTGAAAAACAGCTTGTAGATAAAGATTTTTTAAGTTTCATGCCCTCCCGCTATTGTCAAGCATCAAATAAAAATCTTTCCTAACAAGATGTACAGAGCAAACTGAAACTCTGCACATATAGAATACAGAATAAACGACTGCTCTTAAAATCGTAAAAAAATACTGTCGCCTACATACTCTGCAAGACATGATAAGACAAAGTGTCGGCTGGACAGATTCGAAAGATCCATTAATAGCCCACGCGTAAAATACGCTCTCATCATCCAACAGACAGCTAATCCATTATCAATAGGTAACAGATACCACAATTAAACCATGAACCATTTGACCAAAACTATTTTTTAGACCAAAATATGCCAGAAACAGACCAAAATCATGTTCATCCAGTGCGATAATTTGATAAACCAAAAATGTGCTGTACAACTTTGTAAGACGAAACAACAATGGGAGATTTTAGCATTTTGATGACATAACTACTAAATTGTAATTTATAAAAATCCACGAAACACAATACAAATGAAAGCCACACGACACACCTCTTGCTGTTTTACTGTCAAAAATGGGTTGAAAATGGTCGACCGATCGATTTGATGACAGCAGTGTTGCCAATGAAACTTGGTATACCCGGTACATTGCGTGAAAAAGTCTTGTTTGTATTGAAATAGGTGAAAACCTTAAAAGAATTTAATTAACATTAGATGCCCAAATGTGTTGAAAATGTCCCCTCTTTATTTTCTAAAATTCACAATATATTTGAACGTAAACATTTGAGATCCTAGCGCCACCAGTGTTAGGATTTATTTTTTTCACTGGTGTTTCTGATCACTGTTGATCTTTACCCATTCAAACACAACTCCAACGATGGTAGAGCCCGCTTTAACATTTTTGCACGAACAGGTTGGCTGGCCCGGTGTAATACCAACCACGACCACACAGAGGACAGGCGTGAAGTGGGTTGAATTCCGTTGAAACCCAACTTTACTCCCCATCCCACCCTTTTTCTTATTAGAAAAGGATTGGGAAGGAACGTGGATTTGACGTTGCAGGAGATGCAAAGTAATGGGAAATATCCTCTTTATGTGAGTCTCCTCCACCTTCATTTAAGTGTTCGCAACGCATCCGCTATTCCGGATGTCTATAAGCAGCGGTCAATTCAGCTGTCAAAATTTTCATTGGCAACACTGATACCGATTGACAGTGACAATGAAAGCAATTTGTGGAAGATGTTTGGTTTGGTTTCGTTCGTTGTTTTAACTAAATTATTCACCTATATTTGAAATTTCTGAATGAAACAACGTTAATTATTCTTGTCTTAACAATATACAGTCCGATGGAGATTACTGACTGCGTTTTGTGTGTAGGATGTCTTTGTGTTGGTCGAAAAATGTTAATACTCGAAGACTATTGGAAGAAGAAATGTTTCTTACAAATTCTTAGTGAAATACCGGTGAATTTATTTAGCTATCAATAATTACCAGAAGTATAGTGTGTAACGGTTAACTGTTGTTCAAAGTTCCTATATTCCATTTGCCAGAAGGCGGTTATCGTCTACTTTTCCTACACAGTAGTAGACCCTGCTATAACATTTTCGCACGAATGGGTCGGCTCGCCCGGTGTAATACCACGACCATACAGACAGGCGTAAAGTGGGAGTGATTCCGCGTTTCTTCTGATGAGTGTGGTGCTGGAGGCCTAATTAAAGTCCCTTTCTCTTATCACTTTTTTCTTAGAAGAATGGATGGGGAAAGTGGATTTGACGGCATAGGAAAGGAAAATATCTTCTTCATCGTTTTAGGGTAGCCAATGCATCTGCAATTACAAATCCCTATAGGCAGCGGTCGCTTCGCCATTTATGCGAATTAGGTGACCGCTTTATTGTTTGCCACCTTATATTATAAAAAAAAAACACGATTATGACAGTATATCTTACTTTGTTTTTTATATATGCTGCTTAAAGTAATGAATGTAAACCCAAAAAAAACAGTGTTAGTTTGAACTTTTTAGTAAATTTACTTATATACAATACCATTTTTTAATTACAGGTATTGCAGAATGAAAGTATACCAATGTCTCTGTGCTGGGAGTGTGATGCAATCATATCTCGCTTTACGAAATTCCAACGACAAGTTATTGATTCCTTTGAAGTATTTCAGAATTATTTGAAACAGGTAACATTAATTTTAAAAGGTTAGTGTGGTATGGACATGTTATGCGATGAAACAATGGGGACATAAACCAGAAAGTGTTAAGATTGAATGTGGATGGCTACAAAGGAAGAGGAAGACCGAAGAAAGTATGTGATTGTGTGAAAGAGAATATGCTTAAGAAGGGAGTGGATTCAGATATGACGGCTGATAGAGATGTATGGAAGAGCAGCACATACTGTGCCGACCCTCCATAAGGGATAAGTGCAAGTGGATGATGAACATTAATTTTAATATATGACTATTCTCATAAGCCAGTACTTTTGTTTTACTTATTTATTACACAAACTAAATGCAATTATGTCCACCTGGAATTAATTAAAACTTAACCAAAGTGTGCTGTAGCATGGTACCGGTGACAATTACCATAAAGTTTCTTTTCAATCCTAAAAGTTGCCACAACATACAATTTATGACTTAGAGCCTGTCCCACCACTCTCTGATAGATGCTCAGATAGCTTAAAAATGATGTCACAAGGAAACAAAATCCAATATTTCCATCACATCTTACTTGTTGGATTGTTATCAGACAATTTACTATTTGGTGGGACAGACCCTCAGCATTTTAGTTGTACCAAATTATTATTTACTGTAGTAATCTAGTATTGACAGATATCAACATTATATAGGCAACTGTCAGTGCGAAAAGCTACTGTACATAAAGTGTAGTATCTATACCAAATTTCATTGAAATCTATTCAGCAGTTTAGGCGGTAAACATTCATTCTAAACCTATCCATTCATTATATAGTTTTAAACAATTTATATAATTGATACTATTGTGTGAACTTGCCTCTTAAGTTGAAGGGGCAGATCTACAAGTCCATCATAAGACCTGTTTTATTGTATGGATCTGAATGTTGGGCCACCAAAGTCGAAGATGAAAGGAGATTGCATGTGGTTGAGATGCATATGTTAAGATGGATGTGTGGTGTGACAAGAATGGATAAAGTTGAGAATGTGTACATTAGAGAAAGTTTGAAAGTAGCACCAGTGGTGGAGAAATTGAGAAGCAAAAGGTTAGCGTGGTATGGACATGTTATGCGACAAGACAATGGGGATGTAAACCAGAAAGTGTTAAGAATGAATGATGGCTACAAAGGAAGAGGAAGACCGAAGAAAGTATGTGATTGTGTGAAAGAGGATATGCTTAAAAAGGGAGTGGATTCAGATATGACGGCTGATAGAAATGTGTGGAAGCAGCACATACTGTGCCGACCCTCTGTAAGGGATAAGGGCAAGTTGTTGATTTCATAACTTAAAAAACTCAGAGCCACACTTTTCGCTAAGATGGCGCGCAATATATAATACATCTAATGACATTGACAGCTGTCAGTTAGAGATGTGACTTATATGTCTAAGATTTAGTGTTGTGCTACTGTAGTACTGGTTTTCTTAATAATAGTAAATTATATTTTTTTCTTTTTTCAGAATACAGATCTATCACAAATAAGGACGACATCAAGATTAGAAACACACAAAATAATTGATATAATAATACCTGATGATTTGGTTGATATCAAAGTGGAAAAAGTATGGGATGTTGGAATAGATCAAATCAAAACTGAAGATTGTTCAGAGAATACTGACGATAGAGAGTTAGAAATCAAAAGGAAGAAATCACGTAAATTGAATAAGAAATGTAATAAAGTGTACAAGGAGATAGAGTTAAGTGCAGAAGAGTTGGATGTAGAAAGAAGAGTGTTGTTGTGTAAAGAAGAATATATCAATGCGGTGTTCAAATGTGATAATTGTATAACAGTGTTTCCGAATGCAGATGATTTACAAGATCACATATATTTGAAACATGAAGTGGTAAGTTTTTATTTACAAGATGTTGCCCGCGACTCTGTCCACTCGATATTTAAAATAGTAGCCTATAATATGCCCATTTATGTATACCCGGAACAAATGCGGCTTGCGGACAGACAGACAGACAAATAAATGCGTTTTTTATTATCAACAACGCAAATACATCATCTTCCCGAAATTTGGAATTCTTTTAATACAGACACTTCAATCTTTCTTCTTATTAATATTATAAATGTGAAAGTTTAGATGGATGGATGTTTGTTACAGTTTGTAGCTTAAACTGCTGAATAGATCTCGATGAAATTTGGCACAGATGTTGAGGATAGCCAGAAAGAAGACATAGACTACTCACTTTTGGTTTTTTTAATTCCACGCGGATGGAGTCGCGGGCAAAACCTATTTTTTTGTATAGTATAAGGTGACAAACAAGCAAGCGGCCACCTGAATCTACCGAAAAGGAAAGCGACCGCTGCACATAAACATCCGCAATTGCAGATGCGCTGTCTACCCTTCATTGGCGGTGGAGACGCACATAAAGATGACATTTCCCCTTCCTATGCGTCTCCTCCAGCGTCAAATCCATTTCCTCTTCTCATCTCTTCTCAGGGGAAAGGGACTAAAATTAAGCCTTCCGGCACCACATTCATCACTGACTGAATGCGGAATTGCTTCCACTTCACGCCTGTTTTCTGTGTGGTCGTGGTATTGCTGGGTGCGAACCGAACCATTCGTGCGAAGATGTAAAAACGTCCTCTACCACTGTTAGATTATATCATATGTATAGATTTATATTATGACTATTTATTTCCAGAATGCATCGAAATTTAAATGCGATGTTTGTAAATGTTCCTTCTCGACTGAAGTATCGTATAATTACCATATAAATAGACATAAGAGGAGGTTTAAGTGTCAGTTATGTGAGAAAAATTTTATAAGTAAAACAGCAGTCACAAAGCACTACAATATTGTACACAGGTGATGGTTTCAAATTGCACTCAGAGTTGTGTTTATAAACTAAATTATTGATGATCGATTCCTTACAGTGTAGATTATAATTGTCAAATGGAAAGTAAATTGAATGATGACCAGGAAGTGATTGTTGAAGAAATTCAAAATAACAGGTAATCTTTATATTTTTTATCTATATGTTCAAGGAGTTTTTACATGTTTTTATATCTCAAGCAATTAGAAAAAAAGAAAAATTATTTGAAATTAGAACACATTGTCAATGTCATCGTATTCTCTGTCTTTTTCTTTTTATGTCTCAAGCAATTAAAAAGAATTTAAATTATTTAAAATTAGAACACGTTGTCAATGTCATCGTATTCTCTATGTCTTTTTCTGCACATTTTTTACCAATACACATTTCTCCATTAAAAATAATCTTATTTCTAAGTTTTTTTAAGATATATACTATACTAATGTAATCAATCTATATCTATACATGTAATAAAATTGGAGTGTCTGTTTAAAATATCAAAAGAAAAAAAAGCGTTTGTTCCGGGTAACCTCGAAACGACTGGGCCAATTTCTACCGGACTCATTGTCGGTAGCAGACATGGATAGGCATATTATAGGCAACTTTTTTGTAAATTCCGCGTTGACAAAATGGCGTAATGGGTGGTACAAAATTGCGCTATCAAAGTTTGCGGCAGGTCGTCTATACTAATATTATAAAGAGAAAAGATTTGTATTTTTGTATGTATTGAAATAACTCAATAAATTATTGGTCAGATTTTAAAAATCCTTTCACCGTTAGAAAGGTAATTTTTCTGTGGGTAATATACTCGTAGGCTGTATTTTTATTACTTTTAATTTTATCCTAAATTTGTTTCCAGTACAGAACAACCTTGTTTCCCTTGTGAACTTTGTGAGAAAACATTTCGATGGAAGACGTCTTTACGGAAACATTTAGAAACGCATCGTATTGAAACGGGACAGAAAAGGAAGCCATATTGTGAAACGTGCAGGTAAGAAAGAGACGGATATATGTTTGTAAATTCCAACATCACGGATTTGAAAAAATTTCGAAAGAAGTCGGGAATATTTTTGTTTACTGGTATTCTCAAAACAAGCAGGCGCAAAAAACTGCTATAAAATCCTTATAGGTCTTTACCCGTCAAAGTACGAGAGAGATAGCAATATTTATGTTCTATCTTTTTTTTTATAACATAAGGTGGCAAACGAGCAAGCGGCCACCTGAAACCGCCAAAATGGCGAAGCGACCGCTGCCCATAGACATCCGCAATTGCAGATGCGTTGCCTACCCTTATACGACGGAGAAGGAGACTCACATAATGAGGATATTTCCCCTTCCTATGCATCTCCTCCACCGTCAAATCCACTTCCCCTTCCCAACCTCTCCTTGTAAGAAAAAGGTGGTAAAGAGAAAGGGACTTAAATTAGGCCTCCGGCACCACACTCATCAGACGAAACACGGAATTGCTTCCACTTTACTCCTGGTCTTCTGTGTGGTCGTGGTATTACTGGGGGCATGCCGGCCCTGCAGTGCTAAGATGTTAAAGCAGGCACTGTAAAAAATGTTCTATCTCTCTGTTTAGAAGTGAAAAACAGCGTAAAAGTTGGAATTTTCCTTTCAGATTGTCTTTCACTACAACGTCTAATTTACAAAAACATATAAAAACCAGTTCGAAACATCAGATATTGCTGAAAGTCAGGTAATATAAATATTTTATTATCTATATACTTCTACATCTCCGACTCGAAGGACCAAAAACATGTTTACTTAATAAAATAACACCATTGTTTTTGATAAATCTCTTCTTTATTCATACTTAAGTCATTTTTACAACATAACAAAATTTCTACACATGCTTGATTTTTCTTCATCTTGACATTTTCTTTTTTAACTACACTTCACTTTTTCTTCCTTTTTTCTTTTCAGACAGTAATATTGTAACATTTTTAATACCAAAATAACAATTTAACAATTGCTTCTTACATAAATAATAATTAACTTATTAAAACTTTCGTGAGACATTATACTACATAAATTATAACACGGCTAAACTCACGTGATAACATTCTGTGTAGGCACCGACAGTTTCGACAGTTGGGGGTCCTTCTTCAGGGTGAGTGATTAATCGGGTATACTCGCTATCGCGTCGCGACGGTCACTCAAGTGACTCAGACGGTCACTCAGACTCACTCAGTGACCGTCGCGACGCGATAGCGAGTATACCCGATTAATCACTCACCCTGAAGAAGGACCCCCAACTGTCGAAACTGTCGGTGCCTACACAGAATGTTATCACGTGAGTTTAGCCGTGTTATAATTTATGTAGTATAAATAATAATATTTAATATTTATTGCAGTTTTACAAATAATTTTATTCAATAAAATTATAATAATGATAAATAAAAAGAATACAGCGCCATCTATTGGTCGATTACTTTTAACCACTAATATAATAAAACGTATACACACTTTGTTATATAGGAAGTCAGCAATCACAGTATGTTTTTGAATAATTCTTCCCCCTACACAAAAAAAAATTAAAAATCCCCTACACTTATCACCTGCTTTGGACTATATTTTCACACTATTAAATTTAGAGAGTGTTTATATTGGAAAAATCCTCATTTTAATTTATAATTTTCAACTAACATTTCCCGCGACTCCGTCCGCGGCATTAAAAAAATAACAAATGCAAGTAGCCTATGTGTTATTCCAGACTACCCATCTATGCCAAATATCATCAAGATCCGTTTAGGCTACAAACTAACAAACATCTAAACTTTCGCATTTATAATATTATTGTGATTTTATCATATTTCTTGACCTGGTTCTACATTTTTTCAAGGAACTTAAAAGATTTACCTCTAGAAGAGAATCCGGAGAAGAAAAAGGACAGAATAGAAGAGATAAAAGCATCAGTTAATAAGCAGAGGGAGACATTCCCCTGTCCACAGTGTGATAAGAAATTTCAATGGAGAGGAAATTTAGCGAGGCATATGGAAAGTCATACTGCTAGGTAAGAAAACTTTTTCTACCAATTTATAGTAATACTAGCTGTCGCTCGTGACTTTGTTCCCGTGAAACTGAAATATAAAGACATGTTACTCACAAATATTGACAGTGGTAGTGCCCGCTTTAACATCTTAGCAGTGCAGGGCACGCCCCCAGTAATACCACGACCACACAAGACAGGTGTGAAGTAGAAGCAATTCCGTGTTTAGTCTGATGAATGTGGTGCCGGAGTCCTAATTTAAGTCCCTTTCTCTTTACCACCCTTTTCTTAAAAGGAGAGGTTGGGAAGGGGAAGTGGATTTGACGGTGGAGGAGATGCATAGGAAGGGGAAATATCCTCTTTATGTGCGTCTCCTCCTCCGTCGTATAAGGGTAGGCAACGCATCTGCAATTGCGGATGTCTATGGGCAGCGGTCGCTTCGCCATTTTGGCGGTTTCAGGTGGCCGCTTGCTCGTTTGCCACCTTATGTTATAAAAAAAATAACCTTTCTATGAGTATATTAGAGGAAGTTTGAGAGTAGCCCCAGAGGTTGAGAAAATAAGGAGTAAAAGGTTAGAGTGGGGGCATGTTATGAGAAGGGATGAATCGCATGTAACACGGACGTTAGTTATGAATGGGGTACACCGGTAGAGGTAGACAGAAAGAGATGTATTGTGTGAAAGGTGACATGATCAAGAAGAGAGTGATGACAGATGACGGATGATAAAGTGCTGTGGAGGACGAAAACCCAGTGCGCCGACCCTACGGGAGTAGGATAAGGCAGGGGAGATGATGATAAAATAACCTTCTTAGTGGTGAAAGTAGTTTTGAAATCGTCCCAGTAGTTTTTGAGTTATTTCAAAAATACAAAAATACAAATATTTCTCTTTTTATAATTTTAGTATAGATAAAATGTAAGTTTATTATAGTAAGTTGTCCATAACATACTTTTATTTTTATCTTAATATTATAAAGAGGAAACATTTGTATTGCATGTAACGCATAAACTCAAAAACTACTGTTTTTTTTCAAAACTTCTTTCACCATTAGAAAGGTAAATTATCATTTAGTGATATAGGATATCTATAAAAAAATTACCACCTGTATAAAGCTGTGTTATCGCTGAGTTTTTTGTGCCTAATGTTATAAAGAGAAAAGGTTTTTTTGTATGAATTGAAATAACTCAAAAACTACTAGACCGATTTCCACATTTCTACCACCTTTTAAAAGCTAAGTCACTGAGTAACAAAGGCAATTAATTAAATTCACCCGGACGGAGTCGCGAGCAACAACTAGTATGCAAAAAAGTACTATACTGATGCTTAACTTCGTAAAAAGACGTACATATAGAAAATTAAGTTTCATAATTTTATATTTACAGAGCAAAGGGCGATTTAATCTGCGAGCCGTGTAATAGAACATTCTCGTCTAAAGCAACGTACGAACAGCATATGAAAGTCAGCATGCGACATGTCTCTGAGAATGATTTCAAGTGAGTACTTACTCTGTGACGTTTTTTAATCTTTGACAATTTCTTTATCTGTGTGACAGTTTATAAGCTTTGGTATTTTGTTCCAATTTTATATTGTGTTTGAAAATTAAACTAATATTAAAGGTAGAAAGTCTGTATAAATCGATAATATAGAATACTAGCTTTCGCCTGCGACGTCCGCGTGGATTTAAAAAAGGAATGAGTAGCCTATGCGTTCTCTCAGACTATCCTCTACATCTATACCAAATTTCATCGAAATTCGTTCCGCCGTTTAGGCTACAAACTCTAACAAACATCCATCTAAACTTTCGTATTCATAATATACTAGCTATTGCCCGCGACTTCGTCCGCGTTGTATTACAAAACATACGAACTATGTAAATAACAAAAAGCTATATATCCCTCGGGAACCGGACATTTCTCGGGGATGAAACCTATCCTATGTGTACTCCACTTTGTTTTATATCTGTGACAAATTTCAATAAGATATGTTGAACTGTTGCAGAATGATCGAGTAAACATTAAAAAACTAAATGAATGAATCCCACAGGAACCGTAACTATTCCCGGGATAAAAAGTAGCCTATGTGTTCTTCCAGACTATGCTCTAAACCTGTGACAAATTTCATCGTAATCCGTTTAGCAGTTTAGGCTACAAACTTTAACAAACATCCATCTAAACATTCGCATTTATAATAGTACTAGCTTTCGCCCGCGACTCCGTCCGCGCGGAATTAAAAAAAACAAAAGCAAGTAGCCTATGTGTTCTTCGAGACCATCCTCTACATCTGTACCAAATTTCATCGAAATCCATCTAAACTTTCGCATTTATAAGGATTTATAATGATTTCAGATACATGTGCAGTGAATGCGGCAAACGGTTTGCGAACAAAACTCGACTACGTGACCACGTGGATTGGGATCATTTGAAGAACTACGTACATAAATGTACTGAATGTCAGAAGGTAATTGTTCTAAAAACTTTAATATATTAACAATAACTAATATTATAAATGCGAAAGTTTAGATGGATGTTTGTTACCGTTTGTAGCCTAAAAGGCTGAACGGATCTCTATGAAATTTGTCACAGGTTTAGAGCGTAGTCTGGAAGAGCACATAGGCTACTTTTTATCCCGGGAATAGTTACGGTTCCCGTGGGATTCATTGATTCAGTTTTTTAATGTTCACTCGATCATTCTGCAACGGTTCAACATATCTTATTAAAATTTGTCACAGATATAAAACAAAGTGTGGAGTACACATGGGATAAGATTCATCCCCGAGAAATGTCCGGTTCCCGGGATACGTAGCTTTTTGTTATTTATATAGTTAGTATGTTTTCTAATACCACGCGGACGAAGTCGCGGGCAACAGCTCGTTAACAAAAATGCATTTTTTAATAATATGTTGCAAACGAGCAAGTGGTCTGAATCCACCGAAATGGAAAGCGACTGCACATAAACATCCACAATTGCAGCGCTGCCTACCCTTCATTGACGGAGGAGACGCACATAAAGAGGATATGTCCCCTTACTATGCGTCTCCACCGTCAAATCCACTTTTCCTTCCCATCTTAACCACTTAAGAAAAGGGAATAAAATGAGTCCTCCGGCAGCACACTGATCAGTGGGCGGAATATCTTCCACTTGACGATGTCTGAGGTCGTGGTATTGCTGAGAGCCTGCACTGCCGACATGTTAGAGCGGCCTCTACCACTGTCATAATTTTTTGAATGTTTCAGGTATTCAAGAGTCATACGTCTCTGTATCTCCATAAACAGAATGTCCATGAGAAAGATCAGGCCGGTCATCTCTGCCATCACTGCGGGAAAGCGTTTCCGGTAAGAAATTACCTGTTCCCGTGAGGTTTATTCGCATTAAAATATAAAAAACTGTATTTTATTGTTTACATTTGTTAAATTTTCAATTCCAAATGTCAAAATTACCGTTACCATAATAACCTTCCTTTCGTAATGTTGGCAGCTTGTAGTTTCTGGTCCCTTTTGGGAAAGGGGCTTCATGTGGGCATGATGGATTTTTTTTACAAATTATTTACCCCTTAAGTTTAATAGTGTGAAAATATATAGGCTAAAGCGTGTCATAAGTGTAGGGATTTTATTAAAGAAGGAATTATTAAAAAAATATGCTGTGATTGTTGACATCGCCGTTTTGACTACATACTAACAAACATCCATCTAAACTATCGCATCTTAGTAATATTATAAATGTGAAAGTTTAGATGGATGTTTGTTGGAGTTTGTAGCCTAAACTGCTGAACGGATTTCAATGAAATTTGGTACAGATGTAGAGGATAGTCTGGAAGAACACATAGGCTACTTATTTTTGGTTCTTCTTAAATTCCACGCGGACGTAAGCTAGTTTATAAGATTGGTAAGATTTAGGGCTTTAACATTTTTAGCAAACGCCGGATGTGACGAAATTTGGTTTATTGGTATACTAGCTTTCGCCTGTGACTCCGCCCGCGTGGAATTAAAAAAAACATAAGTGTGTAGCCTATGTGTTCTTCCAGACTCCTCTAAATCTATACCAAATTTCATCGTAATCCGTTCAGCAGTTTAGGCTACAAATTAACATCCATCCAACTAAACTTCCGCATATATAATACTAGCTTTCGCCCGCGACTCCGACCGCGTGGAATAAAAAAAAATTAAATTAGTACTCTATGTGTTCTTCCAGACTATTCTCTACATCTATACCAAATTTAATCAAAATCCGTTCAGCAGTTTAGGCTACAAACTCTAACAAACATCCATCTATACTTTCGCATTTATAATATTAGTATGATTAATGTGTTCCAGAATCAGGCGAAGCTCCGCGGCCACGTGTCGGGGCTGCACGCGCGCGAAGCCCCATACAAGTGTGTCTCGTGCAGCGCGCGCTTCAGCTGGCACTCCTGTTTGTCCAGACATGTGCGAAGAGTACACCGTAAAAGGGACACGTAATAGGGAATATGCATATATTTATCTTTTTTTAAATGATTCTGCTTGTTAAAGAACCAGATCAAAAAATGACGCGAAGATATTCAACCATTGAGCTAAAAGTAATAAAATTAAATTACGACCATTTACGAGCGACTAAAACGCGACCGGAGTTGTCATGAGACAATTGACGTCATTCGTCTTATTCCATTCAAAACTTACGCTCAGATGTCACTTCAATGTAAAACACAACAAAGTATCTCAAGGTCAAAAAGTCAAAAATCGATTAATTTTTATTATTCCTGGTACAAATAAGTGGTAATTAATAATTCTATTCATTAATTTTATATTTTAAAGTTGGTTTTGATATCGTGTTTATGTTTTCGTGTGTCGATGTTACTCGATAATGGGGCTTTTAATTTATTTTTACTAGCTGTTGTTCGCGACTTCGTCCACGTTAAAATATGTTACTCAGCGATAATTTACCTTTCTAATTTGGAAAGAATTTTTGATATGTCTGGTAGT
The DNA here is from genome assembly GCF_000836215.1 of Papilio polytes. Lineage (NCBI taxonomy): Eukaryota > Metazoa > Arthropoda > Insecta > Lepidoptera > Papilionidae > Papilio > Papilio polytes. Next base: position 937,695 of record NW_013526582.1, on the reverse strand, counting down.
TTTTGAGTTTAATACATATAAAAATACAAATCTTTTCTCTTTGTTTGTTGCGATTTATCTATCGGATAGATAAAATAGTAAATCATAGGAATTTGCTTCAGCCAGCACACAAATAATGGAATATATAACAGATTATTTATTAGACACTAGCTGTTCGCGTGCGGCTTCACCCGCAAGAAAATAAAAAGCATTTATTTTATTGTTTACATTTGTCAAATTATCAATAGCAAATGTCAAAATGACATGACATTACAAAACTTGGCAATCTTGCTTCAATGTTGGCAGCGACTTATGGTCTCTTTCCCACATTAGGGTTTTTATCCAAAATATTTAGCCCCTAAGTTTAATGGCGTGAAAATATATAGCATAAAGCGTGTAAGTGTTGGGCTTTTTATTAAAAACAGTGTATATCGTAAAAGATTAAGAAATAAAACTATTTTAACGGAGACATTATGTAATGATAAAATATGTACAGAAACAGACTAGAAAAAAGTGATGACGTCGACAATGTGTTCTAATTTTGAAATAATTTAATTTCTTCTTCAATTCTAATGGCTTGACTCTAAAAACGTGTAAAAACTCCTTGAACAAACAGAATTATTTAAACATATGTTGCGATTGCTGACTTCTTAGGCAACAAAGAAGTGTGTGTTTACGCTTTATTATAATAGTATAGATATAGATATATTTTACATAATTTGTTATAAAAAGAAACATATTATGTAAAAAAATAGAGCACCACCGGCTGCGGAATCCGAGGCCTCAAGCAACCAGTGGTGAGGGCAGAGACAGGAACCTCCTCACTATTCATGCAGTTTCTAAAATAACCGCCTTTTGTATCGGGCCCTTAAACTGTCTAGCGAGAGCTTCTTGAGGTGTTGGTCGAAGCTCTTCGCTGACCCGTGTACCGAAACGACTATCGGAATAATGGTAGTCGATTTCATACGTCACATGGTGGTAACCTCGTGAGCCACATCCAAATATTTTAATAATTTTTCATTTTCGTCTTTCACGAGATTCTCGTCATGTGGGATAGCTCCACCTTTATAATATTATTACTGACAGCTTCTTTGATGTATTTACATTAGACATGTATTTGTTTCGTCCGTTGATAAAGGATTCTTCGCTATCTGTATGGCTGACTGTCACTATATATAGTGATGGCATTTTTTTATCATATAAGATGGCAAACGAGCAAGCGACCACCTGAATCCGCTAAAATGGCGAAGCGACAGCCCATAGACATTCGCGATTCGTTGCCTACCCTTATCCGACGGAGGAGACGCACATAAAGAGAATATGTCCCCTTTCTATGTGTCTCCGCTACCAAATCCACTTTCCCTTCCCATCCTTTTTCATAAGAAAAGGGTGGGAATGAAAAGGAACCAAAGTTAGGCTTCCGGCACCACACTCATCAGACTGTACGCGGAATTGCTTCCACTTCACTACTGTCTGTGTGGTCGTGGTATTGCTGGGGCGAGCCCTGCAGTGCGAAGATGTTAAAGCGGGCTCTACCACTGTAAAGACACCATTCTTTGTAGTCAATTCTTCAATAAGACTTTTTAAGAATGTTGACTACATGCCTCTGACATAGCAACATATTCAGCTTAAGCGCTTGATAGAGCTACTGTGCTCTGCTTCTTGCTTTCCCAAGATATAGCTCCTCCTAAAATAAAGACAAATCCTGAAAAAGATTTCCTGTCGCTGATATCTTCAGCATGATCTGCATCCAGTCGTTATAGTGTCTGTGTATGTATTTTTTTATTTTAGCTAAATTTCAATACACATTAATCTGTGTCCTCGGAAGTTTCGGTTTCGTCCGAAATAGAGCAAGGCCGAAGTTCGGTTTCGGTTTCGTCCGAAACAGAGAGCAAGACCGAAAGTTCGGTTTCTGTTTCGTCCGAAACAGAGAGCAAGGCCTAAAGTTCAGTTTCGGTTTCGATTGAAAAAACAGTTTCAGTTGTCTTATGTGACCAGAACGCTATTATTGTTTATAATTATTTTGAACATTAACAAGGAAATACTATTCTATATTATCTCGGAACCTAACCTATGTTATAGACTAGACTTTAATCTATGGATTTATTTATTAAATTATTTTGTATTTAGTATTTAAATTGACATAATAATGCCTTTAAATGTTTAAAGGATTATAAAGATATTGTACATACAAGAGCGTCGGTAGCTCAGTGTTTTAAGCACTTGAATTGTAATCTACAGGTTTTGGGTTCGAATCCCGCTGTACCTGTGATTTTCGATTTTTCGAATTTTCATATGTACATAATTTACCCAACGTTCTTACGGTAAAGGAAAACATCGTGATGCAGCACATATCGGCGAAGAAATTCAAAGATATGTGTGAAGTCAACCCGCAGTGCAGCGTGGTTGACTATGGCCTAGTCACCCTTACTTAGGGTAGGCTCCGAGCCCCTCGGTGGGGACCTATAGTGAGCTGGTGATGGAAAGATATTGTTTAAATATTGTTTAACTTGTTACCGACAGTGCGGCAGCCAAAAATACAAAATAAAAACTTTTCTTCTAACTAAAACATCCTTATTCAAACTTATTTATATCTAGCTGTTCCCGTGCGGCTTCATCCGCATCACATTTGCCAAATTATCAATAGCAAATGTCAAAATGACATGACATGGGAAGTCTCAGCAATCTTTCTTTCTTGATGTTGGCAGCAACTTATGGTCTGTTTCTGATAGGAATTTGCTCCTGCCAGCACACAAATGATATAATAAATAATGTTTGTTATTTATTCACATTTAAATTTATATTAATACAAGTGTATATAGAAAATAAGATTTTATTTTTCCACTATACATAACATGTGCTTTTTTTCTAATTTCGAACAACTAACTGATCAAACATATGTCATTATTTAAAATATCCTAGACAGCCAGTCTTACAATGCAACCTCTACATAAAGCAGGTTTCATTTACAACAGTTACCTCCATTAGGGTTTTTATCCAAAATATTTACCCCCTAAGTTTAATGGCGTGAAAATATATAGTCTAAAGCGTGACGTAAGTGTAGGGTATTTCATTAAAGAAAGAATTATTCAAAAATATGCTGTAATTGCTTACATCTTAGGCAACAAAAAAGTGTATGTTTACCCAAACGAAAACTTTTTTATTATTTATTTAACAAAAACTACATATATCGCGATCACATCTTGTACGCGTCCCTTTTCCTTCTATTCTTTTTAACAACAAATAATGCAAACGTCTTGGTGGCCAGTCTGCAACCTCTTTGGCTGTATTCGTACTGTTAGCCAAAGAGATTGTATTTTGCACTCAATTGATACGTTGTCTTGTATATCTATTCTATACATATAATAAAATTGGAGTGTCTGTAATATTAATAGAAATATCCAGATTTCGGGGATAACAAAAATCGCATTTATTTTTTTTTGTCTGTCTGTCCGCAAGCCGCGTTTGTTCCGGGTAATCTCCGAAACCGCTGGACCGATTTTGAACGGACTTTCACTGGAGTAGCTGACAGACGGACATATTATAGACTACTTTTTATTTTAATACTACCTGTTCCTATGCGACTTCATCCGCATAAAATTATAAAAAAATCATTTTATTGTTCACATTTGTCAAATTATCTATTGCAAATGTCAAAATGACATGATGTGATGTCAAACCATGACAACCTTGCCTCCTTGATGTTGGTAACAACTTATGGCATCTTTCCCACATAAGGTTTTTTATCCAAAATATTTACCACCTAAGTTTAATGGCGTTAAAACATATAACCTAAAGCGTGACACAAGTGTAGGACTATTTATTAAAAAAAGAATTATTCAATAACATACTGTGATTGCTGACATCTTAGGCAACAAAGAAATGTGTGTTTACGTTTTATTATAATAGTAGAGATTGGGTGGACGAAATCACGGGCAACAGCTAGTTGTAACTACATTCGATTATTGTTTACTTGTGGCACTAAAATGATTAGTTTACTTTTTTGTATATAGTTATGTATTGTATTATGCTATCAATTTAAATGTAATAAAATTTTCCAACAGTACTTGTTGACGATGTAACTTAAAAATCTGCTTCAATAAATATTTTGTTCGTTATATCAACATAGGTTGAAATTATAATATTTCTGTTTCTTTTGTTTATTATTGTTTATTAGGCTGTATCGATTACAATTTCTACTATATGTTATCTGTTTGCTACCGAGTTCTACCACGGTAGATGGAAATGTTGGTATGTTTTGAATGTAAAAAATAAAGTGGAGGGTGGCCGACATACTATAGTTTGTCTAAATAAGATAGATTAGTTTGATAAAGGACGCATGAAGTATCGAATTCAATTTGTATGAAGGCAAATGCCGTACTTAATAGACTGGTATCGTAGTGACGAAATAAACACGCAGCGAAAAATTATGAACTATATCGATATTTGGTTTAAATAATTATCGAACTCAACTAAAATTATTATTTTGTTATTAACTAATTTAGAAGACAACTCTAGTATTGATTATAGTATAGGGAATTTAACGATGACAATAATAATAGCGAAATCCAATTCGATTACGTACAGCTGTAGTAGTAATAAATATTTATTCACTCACATTATTTGTTATGGTTTTGCAGGTCATTATTAATTTGAGAAAATAGTGTTTTTTTATTTAAATTCATAAGTTATAACTACGAATCTCTATTCCAACTTCTATAAGAATAAAAATCGAAAATCGATAAGATTCATGACTGATTTTACATAACCCATCCCTACTGAACTGTCACAAGAATTGTCAAACTAATCTATCTTATTTAGACAAACTATGATAATCTTAAGATTATACTTATAAAATGAAAATTTCAAATTGAATAAAACAAATGTTTTTGATTACAATTTGCAATAAAAATATAAACACAATAAAATTTTATTATGTAGCATTTTCATGAAGAAATCCAACTGGAAGTATGAAGTGTATTTTATTTTTATTTTTCATTGGTAAGTTACATCTTACTAATGTTATAAACTAGCTTTCACCCGCGACTCTGTTCGCGTGGAATTAAAAAAAACTGAGTAGTCTGTGTTCTTCCAGACTATCCTCTACGTCTATGCCAAATTTTATCGAAATCCGTTCAATCGTTTAGGTTACAAACTCTAACAAATATCCATCCATCCAACTAAAATTTCACATCATACTAATATTATAAATGCGAAAGTTTAGATGGATGGATGTTTGTTATAGTTTGTAGCCTAAACGGTTGAACGGATTTCTATGAAATTTGGCATAAACGTAAATGACAGTCTGGAAGAACACATAGGCTACTTTTGTTAAATCCACGCATATGAAGTCGTGGGCGAAACCTTGTATATAAATGTAATTCAGTTGCAGTAAAGGCCACAAATGTGACAAAATCGGATGAAAAATCTACTTTAGTTCCTGATTCAGAAAAAAACGCATATAGAAAATCATTTGTTAACGAAGTAATGAATATATTTAGTGCATTAAATAATAATGCATCAAATATTGTAATAAATCAAAGAGCCAAAGAAGAAATTACTTATTCACGTGTTTTGTATAGTTTTTTGAATAAAACATACGTATGTGGTAGTCAAAAATCTAAAGAGATCGCACCAGATCTGTTAGCTACTATCGAAGCGATATCACAATTACCCTTCATGGATTATATTATAACAGATCCGGTTAAAATAAAAACAGTAAATACAGTTAAAAAATGTGCATCGTATACAAAAACGAGGAAGAAAACAAAAAAGAACAAAGCTAAAAGAATTAAGGATATCACAAGGTCTAAAAAAGTAGATACATTCTTCACTGGTGCGTTCGAAGAGAGTATTGCGGCGAAAAGCAAAGACGATAAAAAAATTATATCAATAGAAACTAACAATTTAAAAGATTTAAAATCAAATAACGTCGTTATTGATCAATTTAGAAGCATACTAGATCATATAATAGACGACATTGATGACAAATATTCCGATAAAGGTAAACAGGTTAAAATTATATTTGAAATTGGTGATAATTTAAAAAAAGAATTAAGTAACAAAGAACCAGTTAAACCGGAATTGAAAGCAAAGGAAACAGATGGAAGTAAATTAACAATAAATGATGTACTATTCAGAACTAATACAGCTATAAAAAAAGTTGAAGAATCAGATGGAGAACTTAACAGACGTAAGATGGTAACAGAATCAGAAAGTGAGAATACAGAAGAAGATGCAAGTGATAATATAGTTTTAAACAATAATATGGAGATTTTTGTTAAAATGAATAAACCGTTTGATGAGTATTATTATTTTAATCGATGCGTTGGTAACAGAAACCAGAAAGTGTTAAGATTGAATGTGGAGCTGTACACCGGTAGAGATAGAACTAGAAAGAGATGGATGGATTGCGTGAAAAGAGATATGATCAAGAAGGGACAACGGCGTATCCAGGGGGGGTCATTGAGGTCATGACCCCCTTGAGCTGGTTGGTCAAGAGTTTGACAAAATATATTTACATATTTTGTCAAGCTCTTGACTTGACCCCTGGCGCCAAAGGATCCGCCCTTGAGAAGGGAATGATGACTGAGATGACGGATGATAGAGTTATTTGGAGGACGAAAACCCTTTGCACTGTCTACGGGAGTTGGATAACGTAGATATGATGATGGCGTGCGGAGAATACTTGCTTTGAATTACATGTGCAGCGGATTTTAGTAAATCGCGGGGATATTTCGTTTACCGGATATATTGCAGTTCTAAATACGCATTATTACGTGACCCGCGCTCCAGCGACAGACTGCAATTACGTAAAAAAACGTTCCCCGCATACCAAGTGTTAACTATTAATGTTCGAAGTATAAGTTATGTTACACCGTGTAACGTTATATGTCACACAAAGGCTTGCTTGTTAGTGATGTGCTATTCTGTGTTTTAATTATCTTGTAGATTTAGTTACTAATTTGATACAAAGGTTAGGAAATGAAAATTCTCGTTAGACGGAATTTTATTTTTAACAATAAAACTTTTTTAGTCTTTGTATAGCTGGTAACATTATCTACCATATCTCAATATTAAATAGTTTTCCTTTTAAGTTGATTTTAATATACGTAGAGTAAATAGTGTAATTTACGCAATTGCAATGCTTGAAAAAATAGAAAGAACACATACAAAAGCTATTTGAAACAATTTTAAGAAGAGTTTTAAAAATTGATGTACAGTTAGGGCTCTTCGCAGTGTCCCACTTTTAATTGCCTCGTTACTTGCAATAATACAAAATGCATGTAAATAGCCATTAGCAAACGACAGGAACCTTTTTGCGTACTCACTGATATGCTGTGTTTTATTGGTGTTTTGGGTCGTCGCGTCTTTTCACATTGTAGCTTCAAAGTGGAACACTGCAAAATTACCCGATAGTACTACTAAACTTTGTGTGCTTATGGCTTCTCAACTACGTTACCCATTCTTTGTTTTTTCGATAACTACATGAAATTAGTTTTTGAATTAACTTGTTTTACTCCGTTAAAACATAGATCAACCAAATACTAATGAATCACTAGGTAACGGCAAAATTAATGGATACTTCAGAAACCCAATGTTTGTTAGATTTGTCGGTTTTGTAACTTTTACGTTTCAACCGTTTCACTGTAATCATTTTCTTTGTACATTTCTTCTATTTTCTTACAAAGACTCTTTGTTAATACTTCTTCTATTTTTGAATTTGGATTAAGTGTGTGGTTCATACTTTCTTTACCAATGTTATCTCGATTGAAGTATTTAACGTTTTTTGATAAGAAAAATAAACTCCTTAAAGCAGGATCTGTGGTAGATTCTGTGTTGTTTATCTTGTTTTCTCTTTTATTTTTATGGGTATCCGAATTTGTTGATAATAAATCGAAGATAAGAGGTGAATCGTTTTTAATGATTCTGTTAGTTTTTCTATCTATGATCCCGCAGTTATCTACGCAGGCGTAATTCCTGTGGCCGTTCATCATAACTCTTGAATATATTATATGATTCGTTCTATTTATAATTCTGAATAGAATGGAATGCGGTAATATCTGAAATATATAAAAAAAATATTATAGAAATTAATTACTTAAGATTTCATCCGCGTGAAATAATACAAAACATGTCTTCCTCTTTTTTGTGGCAAACGAGCAAGCGGCCTGAATCCACCGAAATGGAATGCGACCGCTAAAAGTAGCAGAGAATCTATAAAAGTTGAAGATAAATAAAGATATCCAACTATAGCGGTTCTAGAAGTTTATAGAAATAGCCTAAATAACGACATCTGTCTTTCAAAAACGTATTACTAAACCCTTCAAAAGATAAACTCACAGGAGACTGCGCAAGACAGTGCCTTTGGCGATTTCGTGTGGGCTTATGCCACTATAAGTATATGCCAGCAGAGTAAGTATAGTATTTTTTTATCTAAGTAGCTTTGAAGTTACGACAGACAATGGGCGTTCGACTATCTAGGCTAGGCACAGGTGGGATCAACTACCACAATGCCTTTATTCGTAGTAATTTACATAAATATTTTTAACTAGCTTTCCCCCGCTAATTTCGAGTGTAATTATAAATAACTAAAGTTAGTAGCCTATGTGTTCTAGACTGTTCTCTACATCTATGCCAAATTTCATCGAAATCCGTTCAGCCGTTTTGACTACAAACTCTGACAAACATCCATTTAAACTCTTGCAATTATAATATTAGTGACAGTAAGATTTTTGGAGGGCCTATTACAACTACACACACATGTTTTTGAGATGCAATGACATTTGAAAAGGACTGAATGACAAATCTCACCGTGTATAATGTCAAAATTCGACAACTTTCCCGCCCTTTACAGATGTCAGCTAGTGTAGTTTCCGATTCCAAATCGTTATATTTACTGGTTATTTTCCATTCGGTTTCTAAAGGATTGTCGCATACAGATAACAAATCGTTTAGGTTAATCAAAGTGGGACAGGTACTGGAGACATCGTTCCATTGGGCGAAGTAAATTGAACATATCTGGTTATTGTTTGTTACTGATAGTATTTCATAAGGACAAGGTGGTGGTTTTTCTTCCATGACCTGAAAGAGAAAGTTTATCTATACTTATATAATAAAGCGTAAACACACACTACTTTGTGACGTAAGATGTCAGCAATCACAGCATATCTTTGAATTAATCTTTCTTTAATAAAAAAAGTCCTTCAGTTCGTAACGCTTTAGGCTATATATTTTCGCGCTATTAAACTTAGCGGGTTGATAAATTGGATAAAAACCCCAATATGTCGCACGGGAACAGCTAGTTTATATAAACTGTCACAAAAGTTCCGTATTACGAGCACAGTGTACATGAATACACTACCTGTTCCCGTGCGGCTTTTCTTTTCATTTAAAGTATAATATTTTTTTCCTAATTTTTCACTCCGTAAATTAAATAGAGTGAGAATATGACGTCTATGGTGCGCCGTAAGTTTATGGCTTTAAAAACTGACTTCTTACATAAAAATTTCGAGAACTCACCCAATAACCAGATGTTAAACAATTTTTACAAGAAGTATTTCCCACGCCTTTGCATTTGTAACAAATAATCGTTTTGTTTCCTTCATTTTCGATATCCCGCCACGTCCTCCAATGAAAACCTCTTTTGAATATATATTTAACACCTTTCATAGACAACATAGAAAGAAATCCAGTCTCCATTTTATTTATTCTTTCCTTTTCTTCAGCAGTATGGACATCGTAATGCGGTATTCCATCAACATAAACTGTATTATTAGTTAAATGGTCCAACATTTGTGATTTTTGATATTCAATTTTTTTATCCATAAGTCGACTACGTAAACCATCATTATCTTTATAAATCTCTTGATATCCGTTATCCTGAATAGAATTTACATCTTGTTCGTTTATTTTTATACTCAATGTAATATTTAAGGTTATAAACAAAATAATCACAAGCAACGTCTTGTTTTCGGAATGCATTACCTAAAATTACACAGGAATGACGAAATGTTTCTAAGAAAACGACGATAATTGATATTTGTAGGAATGTGGCTTTTATTTGGTAAACAACTGCCCAAGCTATTGTGCTGCGATAAATCTGTTTGCATTTCGCTGTGACGTTAATCAACAATTACTGGTCAAAATGACCAATGCAATATTACGAAAACAACGAGTTGCATATTTTTAATACTAGTTACCGTCTCCGGATTTAATTATAGCAGAGTCTACGCACACAAACCTTTTTTTCAATTAGTAAAAGGTACATGATTGAATATTAATAAATGTTATAATATCGTTTTGTATTCAATTTAATCATGTACTTTACTTCTTAGCTTCAAGTATAAGGCCACAGTACAATGTTTAAACACTGTAGGGATTTAGATTTAATGATTCTTTCATGTCTAAAAAGGATAAAAACGGAGAAATGTTTCAAATAGAAGTACACATGTGTGAATCAGCTCTGAAGCGGTAAAAAAGATCAGTTCACACAACTCTGAACCGTTGTTCTGCGGCTCGACAGCTCCCTGCTCAATATGAAGTAGTAAAACTGTGGCAGCGGACGAACCGCGAACTGACCAGTGATTCGCAACTCACAAATGATATCGCAGGTAAAAATTGAGCGGACCACTGATCTGCTATTGTCATGCACATCGTAAGCTGATCTTACATATTCCGCAGAGATAGCAACCCAAAGTGAGCCTTGACCTCCGACACAAGAGAACACCAAACACTCATTGTATGGTAGATTTATTCGGTTTCAACGTTTCAAAGTAACAAAGAAAAGTCCGTGTTTTTATATGTTATGACGCTTTGCTATTTATTTAAATTTGGATACTTGTTAAAGAAAAATAATTCCTTTAATCTATTTCTATACTATTAAGCTACTTTGTGGCGTAAGATGTAAGGAATCACAATATATTTTTGAATAATCCTTTCTTTAATAAAATCCCTACACTTATTATACGCTTTAGGCTATATTTTTTCACGCTATTATACTTAGGTGATAAATAAATTGGAAAAAACCGTCACGTGGGAAAGGGATCATAAGCTACAAGCTGCCAAGATCAAGGATGCAAGGTTGCCATGGTTGTCATTTGTGCATTTTAATTTTCACATTTGCAATTGAGAATTAGCCAATTTTAAATAGTAAAACAAAGTTTTATAATTACAACAGCTAATTAAACTACAATTAAACACTATTAGAATATTAACGTTAACTCTAATCGGTTACAGCTAAATTGGTACATCACTAATGACATACGTCAGTTCTACAACTTCATTCATTTCGCGTCATTCATTGTTGAAACTGTGTGGTGATGGTACCATATGTCATATTATCAGAAACTCCCACAATTGTGATGAATATATTGCAATGTCCTAGTGAAAACGCTTGTGCTAAATTAGTTTTTTTTATGAATTAATCTTGTGTTAATTACCTTGTTTTGCATAACCTGTTCAAGACATCCAGTAAGTGTTAATTACGTTTACTAAGTATTTACGATGTAAGTAATTTGTTTTGGTCTTGGCGTGAAGTTATAAAGCTATTTATGTCATTGTTAAGTGATAACTGATTCTTAGAGTTAACTAGAACTAGTTTAATAAGTTTCCGAACTAGTTTTAAGGTACCGTGAATATTTTATCTATATAATAGTTTAAACACTCATTTCAACTCTGATAAGGCATAATTTAGTATTTACTTGACAATTATAATATATTAAATAAAAATTATTAAGTACATAAACAAAATATGAGTCACTTCAATAAACAAAGGATTTATTCAAAACAAAGACATTGCATAAAGAAATGGCGGCGCGTTTTTTTAAACAATTCTCGGTGTTTGTTTAGTTTGTCTTAACTAGCTTTCGCCCGCGACTCCGTCCGCGTGGATTAAAAAATAATAGTAAATAACCTATGTTTTCTTTAAGACTATCCTCCAGAATAGCCAAATTTCAACATCCATTTAAGCTATATAAACTCTAACATCCATCCATCTAAACTTTCATATTTATAATCACCATATGTCTTTATTTCTTACTCTCTATATAATACATTTTACAAGATTTGATATAAAAATAAAATAAAACATATTTATAAAAAATAGAGCACCACCAGCTGCGGAATCCTATGACTCAAGTAACCAGTGGTCAGGGCTGCAGAGACAGGAACCTCCTCACTATTCATGCGCTTTCTAAAATAACCACCTTTTGAATTGGGCCCTCAATCCAACTGTCCAGCGTAAGCTTCTTGATGTGTTGGTCGTAGTATTTATAATATTATTATCATGAAATTGTTATTTTCTCAACATTGTTAGTAAGAATTTTAATAAAATATGTATAAAGTCATTGTTCTCTGTTGTACATGTTTAAAATATCAATTATTATTATATTTGGCCAGTATTATAAAAGTATTTTAGCATAAAGTGGAAAAGAGGAAACCATTTGAATTGTGTAATATTTTACTCAGAAACAGTTTATTTTAAAAATTTAAAGTGCTCTTCCATCCAAAAACCACTCATCTAGAGTAGATTGTATCACTCTTAGTTCAACCATATATCACTTTGTCCGCGTGAAATTAAAAAAAAAAATATATGTTACTCATAGATTAATTACCTTTCTAATGGTGAAAGAATTTTTGAAAACGGCCCAGTAGTTTTTGAGTTATTTCAATATATACAAAAATACAAATCTTTCCTCTTTAAAAAGTTGGGTCTCCTATTGATGGTTTTTTTTAATTGCCATATTGGCTTCTATCCAAATAATATTGCTTGATGAATGTTCCAGATTATCAAATAAGAGAAACCCTAAATTACCTCAAACAGTGACTCATTCTATTTGGCACTTTATCAATAACTTTTGGTAGTTATTGTTATGGTGAATGTTGCCCCATTTAATTTCACTACACTGTTGAGGCAGAGGCATTACTATGTCCCTTGGCCAAGTTTTATTAGATTTGATGTTAATATGCATCTCTCCTGATAACTCATTAACATATTAACCCCTTTCTTGTTAGTGTATCTGTAGAGATATATCAATTTTTTTTTCTAAACACCTTGAGTCATCAAGGTTAAGTGAATATTATTTTGATATTCGAAAAAATAAAATTCTGCCAATTTAAGGGTTAAAAGCACTAATCACCAAACAGTGAAATTCTCAAACAATTACAAACTAACAGAGGTTGTACTTTATGCTTGGGACGTCTGCTCCCGTAGGGGCTCGGACACGACTGACTTGCTGGCATGACACCATGGCAGAGGTCAAAAATTTAGAATTTGGATCTATGTATATGCATGCTATGCACCTTTGACTAAACTATCCGACAACAGTCAAGGGCAGATCCAGCTTTGGCGCCAGGGGGGAGGTCACATAGTTGTGGTCAAGTCAGAGCTTGACCAACCAGCTCAGGGGTGTTATGACCCCCATGTCCCTGGATCCGCGGTTAACAACAGTAGTCTCCCTTTGGTTCAAAACCTTATATGAAGGTGTGCACACTACTTGAATTTTTGTTATGCAACTAAATAGTTGAATTGGCTGCAAAACAATATAGTCGCACAACTGTTGTGCGATAGTTTATTCAAAGATGGCCCGCTCCTTCACCAAATTGTAAATTATATCAATCTAACATGTAAAATATGTGATGGAAATATCAGATTTTGTTCCTTTATTTTTTTTTATAACATAAGGTGGCAAACGAGCAAGCGGCCACCTGAATCCGACAAAATGGCGAAGCGACCGTTGCCCATAGGCATCCCCAATTGCAAATGCGTTGCTTACTCTTATCCGACAGAGGAGGAGATGCACATAAAGAGGATATTTCCCCTTCCTATGTATCTTCTCCTCCGTCAAATCAACTTTCCCTTCCCATCCTCTCCTTATAAGAAAAGGGTGGTAAAGAGAAAGGGATTCAAATTAGGCCTCCGGCACCACACTCATCAGACGAAACACGGAATTGCTTCCACTTCACGCCTGTCTTCTGTGTGGTCGTGGTATTACACCGGGCGTGCCGGCCCATTCGTGCTAAGATATTAAAGCGGGCACTACCACTGTAAGTTATCTGTTATCTGTCAGTGATGTCATTTTAAAGCTATCTGAGCTACCAGCCAGTGGTGGGACAGGCCTAAAAGTCGTACCAGTATTCGGCCGTAAATGTTTTAATTTGTAAATGTTTTTTTAATGTTAACTTTTTTCCTCAACAACCTTCAAGCTTTGTTGGATAATTAGCATAAGTAAATGAATATTATAAAAAAATAACCTTGGCCTTAGCAATGTTTTCCGTTTTAATGATTTTGCAAAAACAGAATGGTTTCAAATGTGTGTAAATAAGTGATTTCCCATAATACCGGTGTTTTACTGAGATATGTTTTTTAATCATAAAAAAGAAAACAAAAAAGACCCCAAATTTCGTCACGCAATTTTGAGCTAGACTATTTAACTACGTCGAAGTCTTTGACTCCAAAATCAAACAAAAAAGTGGAACCCACCTGCAAGCATTACCTTTCGGATAAAATAAGAATTATCAAAATCGGTCCACTAGCGGCGGAGTTATGCCGTAACACACATAAAAAAATACATACAGACGAATTGAGTACCTCCTTTTTTTGGGAAGTCGGTAAACAAGTGGTTACCTGTATCCGTCAAAGCGAAGCGACTGCCCATAGACATCCGCAATAGCAGATGCGCCTTAATCGACGGAGGAGACGCACGTAAAGAGGATATTTCCCCTTCCTATGTATATTCACAGTCAAATCCACTTTTCCTTCCCATCCTTTTCTTATAAAATAGGGTAGAAAGGGATTAGAAATTATACCTTCGGTACACACTCATCAGACGAAACGCGGAATTGCTCCCACTTCTATTATTTATTTCTGGGTAGGAAATAATCTTCCCCGACTATATTTAGATAGGATTAAAAAGTACGTTCGTTTACAGTGTCAGTGACCTAAGTGGATTACCTGGGCAACGCGGTAGGGCAATGACCTAGGAGACAGATGTATGAAAGAAAAGCGATATTAGGGTTCAGTAGTTCTCTTGTCAAACAAGTTTGGACAAAGATGTTCATTTGTTTTATTTATATTATAAATGCGAAAGTTTAGATGGATGTTTGTTAGAGTTTGTTGACTAAACTGCTGAACGGATGTCAATAATTGTCATAGTCTGGAATAATACGTAGACAACTTGCTTTTGTATTTCTTTAATTCCATGCGGAAAGTCGCGGGCGTAAGCTAGTAAGAGATAAAGGAATTTGATTTTAAACGAGATGGTAAGAGATCTGAAGCTCTAAGCTAAGCCACATGTTTACACGCCTTTATTACTTAACAAGTTTTCGGCGCCACAACCCGCCGTGAATTAAAAGCAAAAGTAAGTAACTTATGTGTTCTTCCAGACCAATCTTTACATCTATGCCATATTTAATCAGTTTAGCAGTTTAGGCAACAAACAAACATCCATCCATATAAACTTTCGCATTTATAATATTAGTAACATTACAATAAATAGAACTTATCGTATTACTTTTATAGAGGAATTTGCCACATTAAAAAAAAATATTTAAACTCAATTTCATCTACTTAGTCAAATGACAGTGACTGGGAGATATTTAACAGTGGTAGAGCCCAGCAAATACCACGACCACACAGAAGACAGGCGTGAAATGGTAGCAATTCCGTGTTTCGTCTGATGAGTGTGGTGCCGGAGGCCTAATTTAAGTCCCTTTCTCTTTCCACCATTTGCTTAAGAGGAAAGGATGGGAAGGAAAAGTGGATTTGACGGTGGAGGAGACGCATAAGAAGGGGAAATGTCCTCTTAATGTGCGTCTCCTCCTCCGTCAATTAAGGGTAGGCAATGCATCTGCAATTGCGGATGTCTATGTGCAGCGGTCGCTTTCCATTTCGGTGAATTCAGGTGGCCGCTTGCTAGTATGCAACCTTATAAAAAAAAATAGTAAATAAATTTTATACGGAACCCAAAGAATAAATTATAATAACTCGACTCTTGGCCTTGTTTTATTTCGCGTAGTAACAAAACATGTAGATATATGATATATTGAATGAATTATTTTTTTGTAGTTCGTAAATGTTGTTACTAGTTGCTGCTAGCGGCTTCGTTTGTGTTATAAAAAAAACTAATTACAAAAGTTTGTATATAATAAATTTTTTATAAGTATAAAGGATTTAAATTTATTTTTGCTCTAAATTTTGTATCCGTTAATCCATTCTGGAGTGACAACAAACATCCATACATCCAAACTTTCACATACTATTATAAAGAGGAAAGATTTGTATTTTTTTATGTATTGAAATAACTGAAAAACGACTGGGCCGATTTAAAAAATTCTTTCACCGTTAGAAAGGTAATTTATCTGTGTGTAACATAGGCTATATTTTTTAATTTCACGCGGAAGAAATCGGAAGCAACAGCTAGTTATTTGTAGGACTAATGTATCTCGATGATATTAGGCACAGATAAAGAACATAGGAAGAAGACAGACTAAATACCGAGTTTTTTTTTTTATTCCGCACAAAGTCGCGGTCTATATAAATTCGTGCCATGTGTAGGATTTTGTCGTTTGTTTAGAACGTGCTATGTATGGATAAAAAGTATTACGTAATACATTAGCATATGTATTCCAAAATGTCTTACTTGTCTAGCAATGATTATATAAATTACGTGTAATTAACACGTTTGTGTGAATGTTAAAATGTAATAGTCTATGTAAACAGTAAAAATGTTAACATCTATAGATACATACTATTATAATAAAGCGTAAACACACTTTGTGGCTTAAGATGTCAGCAATTACAGCATATTTTTGAATTATTCTTTTTTTAATAAAAAGCCCTACACTTACGTCACGCTTTAGGCTATATATTTTCACGCCGTTAAACTTAGGTGTAAATATTTTGGATAAAAACCCTAATGTGGAAAAGGGACCATAAGTTGCTGCCAACATCAAGGAAGCAAGATTGTCAAGGTTTGTCATGTCATTTTGACATTTGCTATTGATAATTTGACAAATGTAAACAATAAAAAAAATCATAATCTCATGGGGATGAAGCCGCATGGCAGCAGCTAGTACATACTAATATAATAAAGCGTAAACACATACTTCTTTGCTGCCTAAGATGTCAGCAATTATAGCATATTTTTAAATTATTTTATAAAAAGCCCTACACTTGCGTCACGCTTTAGGCTATATATTTTCATGCCGTTAAACTTAGGTGTAAATATTTTGAATAAAAACCCTACTGTGGGAAAGAGACCATAAGTTATTGCCATAACTTAGGGTAGTCTCCAAGCCCCCCCCCCAGGTCTCCGAGCCTGCGAGCGCCTTAAGGCGCAGCGTCCCAATTTATTGGGACGCAACGAGGGCCCCTACCCGGAGCGGTCAGTGGGGTGTCGCGGTGGCAAGCGCAAGCGATCCCATGGCGTCCCACATAATGGCCAGGAGGGAACTAAGGGGTTTAGTGAGGTATGCCCCCCTCTATGGGGGGAGAGTCCCACATAACTCACGTGTCTGCCCCGGGGCATGGAGTATGCGCATTCCCCTTCGAAAAAAAAGGCTCCAAGACCCTCGGTGGGGACCTATAGTGAGCTGGTGTCGATAGTTTAAATGTCTTTGTATAGGTGAATCTTTGTAATCTGTGATCTTGATGTGACGTGCAAGTAAACACCGCGACCTTACATTTCTATGATTTATCTCGCTATTGACACAATTGTTGATAATTACAGTAATTACTGTTTGTTGAATCGATAATTTTAATGAAGAATTTGTTGTATATTTTTTTCCATTCCTTGTAATATTATTTTAAAAACTAGTTTTCAAAGTAGTTGAGAAACAACGAACAAAAAGTGTCATAACAATTTCAATAGATGGCGTTAATTTCAATCTAATGTTTCTTTTGAGTTTTTTTATCATGTATCCTTTTATATATCTTATAAATATTATAAATGCGAAAGTTATAATGGATGTATGGATGTTTGTTAGCGTTTGTAGCCTAAACGGCTGAACGGATCTCCACGAAATTTGGCACAAGTTTAGAGCATAGTCTGGAAGAACACATAGGCTACTTTTTATCCCGGGAATAGTTACGGTTCCTGTGGGATTCATTAATTTAGTTTTTAATATTTACTCGATCATTCTGCAACGGTTCAACATATCTTATTGAAATTTGGCACAGATATAAAACAGTCTGGAGTATACATGAGTTAGGGTTCATCCCCGAGGAATGTCCGGTTCCCGGGATATGTAGCTCTTTGTTATTTATATAGTTCGTATGTTTTGTAATACAACGCGGACGAAGTCGCGGGCAACAGCCAGTAAGAATATAAATGAGATATATGAAATGAATTTATACGTCAATATACATGTATTGAGGGTATGGAAACTCAATAAATGTAAACTGAAACATTCCGTGACGAGCAATATCAGTGACCTAAATTATAAGCACTTGTCCTAGGTCCAAGGTTCGAAAGTCTAAACACTTCAATGCCCTTGTATCTTAAAAAGTAATTTTATAACGCTACATCTATGTAGCTACTATCTTTTTAAAAACCTTATTGTTTTCGCCCGCGACTACGTCTGCGTGGAATTAAAAAAAGCAAAACTGAGTATCCTATGTGTTCTTACAGACTATCCTCTACATCTATACTAAATTTCAACGAAATCCGTTCAGTCGTTTAGGCTACAAACTCTAACAAACATCCATCTATCTAAACTTTCGCATTTATAATTGTGTACAAATTCTCAATTACAAATATCAAAATTACTGTGACCAAAATAACCTTGCTGCCTTAATGTTGGCAGCTTTTAGTTTATGGTACCTTTCCCACATGCTTTTTTCCAGTTTATTTTTCCCCTAAGTTTAATAGTGTGAATGTATATAGCCTAAAGCAAGTTTAGGACTTTTTATTAAAGAATGAGTTATCCAAAAAAATGTGGTAATTGATGACATCTTAGGCAACAAAGAAGTGTGTCTTTACGCTTTATTATATTAGTATAGAAGTATGGAATAGCTGTCAGTTATAACTTCATCAAAGAGAAATTAACATAAACTAGCTTAGGTTTTGTTCCAGACTGTAAATTATCTTTGTACATCCAAATCTGTTTTGCCGTTCTGGATTTACGTGATGACTAACATCCACCAGGACTTGTCATCACCGGGTCAGATAAGTTAATCGGACTATATTCTAAAGTATACATTGTGACACGCGCTGTATGAAAATGCGTACGCATCGCAATGAGCGTTGATTGGTTGATCGGGCCAATTGCCTCGTTGTGTGCCGGACGTGACGTCATAGGGTCACAACAAGTGTCACCGACTGGCCTCGTTATAGTGACCATGTGTCTGGAAAGTCCACTTCGCAATTACGGTAACATTATCCTGCACTTTTCTCTATGTAGTATTGACACAGTATATACTGAATATCTGAATTCACTGCCTTCTCTAGCATTTCCTCTGCAACACAATACATACTTTTCCCTACGTAGTGTACAGTATGTACTCTTACATACATCTCTATCTGAATATCTGAATTCACTGCCTTCTCTAGCATATCCTCTGCAACACAATACATACTTTCCCCTACATAGTGTACAGTATGTACACTTACATATATCTCTATCTGAATATCTGAATTCACTGCCTTCTCTAGCATATCTTCTGCAACACAATACATACTTTTCCCTACGTAGTGTACAGTATGTACTGTTACATACATCTCTATCTGAATATCTGAATTCATTGCCTTCTCTAGCATATCCTCTGAAACACAATACATACTTTTCCCTATGTAGTGTACAGTATGTACTCTTACATACATCTCTGCTACATATTTACGTATAAAATAAAGTTTAAGAACATTAATATCTGTCTCAAAACATACTGATTATTGTCCTGTCGTTTGACATTTAACTGACCTTGAATCTTGCCAAGCCTATATTTATTTATTTGGACATTTACCTTTTGCGTATTCAAAAAAAATATTTAAAACTGGGCGTTGGCTTTTACATTCTCTTTAAAAAGACACACAGTAATGTAGACTAGCGTTTGTTCGTGACATCGTCTACACGGAATCTATCTATACTTCTATACTATTATAATAAAGCGTAAACACACACTTTGTTGCCTAAGATGTCAGCAATTACAGCATATTTTCGAATAATCCTTTCTTTAATAATAAAACACTTACGTCACTCTTTAGACTATATATTATCACGCTATTAAACTTAGGGGTTAAATTGGATAAAAACCCTAATGTGGGAATGAGAACATAAGTTGCTGCCAACCTCAAGGAAGCATGGTTGTTATGGTTTGACATCATGTAATTTTGATATTTGCAATTGATAATTTAACAAATGTGAATAATTAAATGAAGTTTTTATAATTTCGTGCGGATGAAGTCGCATGGGAACAGCTAGTTTAAAATAAATCTAATAAAAAATATATTCTATTACAATTAGCGATTAGTAGCTTTCTAATGATGAGAGAATTTTTTCACGCTCCAGTAGTTTTTTAGTTTATCCGTTACATCTATACTTCTATACTATTATAATAAAGCGTAAACACACACTTCTTTGTTGCCTAACATGTCAGCAATTACACCATATTTTTGAATAATACTTTTTTTTAATAAAAAGCCCTACACTAGCGTCACGCTTTAGGCTATATATTTTCACGCCGTTAAACTTAGGGGTAAATGTTTTGGATAAAAACCCTAATGTGGGAAAGAGCACATTTGTTGCTGCCAACATCAGGGAAGCAAGGTCATCATGTCATGTTATTTTGACATTTGTAATTAATATTTTGACAAATGTAAACAATGAAATAAAATTTTCATAATTTCATGCGGATGATGAAGGGGAACAGCTAGTACGAATATACAAAACTTTCCTTTTATTTGTATAGAAGTAGACAAGGGTTTCCGAATTCTTCGACTCATACACATACTTAGAAATATCACATTTTGTCAGTATGTAGTGTTTTTTTGCACACTGATAACCTAATTTCTTTTCTAACGTTACTTGTAGGTACTTTATCACAATCTTTACAACTCTGCTTAATTACTGTGCGTTTTATCTAATCAAAACGTTAGTTCAGTTTTTAACCTTAAATTTTTCCACACTTTGAGCGGGCGCACACCTTCAACTGATTAGTTGCACGAGTAAACATCGAGTAGTGTACCTCCATAATATAATAATATAAAATAAAAAAAATAGATAGCCTATATGCACTGATAACGTAGCTTTTGAATCTTATTTCTTACTGTTAGGAACAAAATTAGTACCGTGCTATAGAATTGGCGCAAGGGGCCGTCCATAAATTACGTCACCGATTTTTTCAGACTTTAGACGTCCCCCCCTACAATCATCCTATCGTCATTTATTAATGACACCCCCCCCCCCTCCTCCCAAAATTGGCGTCATTACCAGTTTGACGAAATTAAAACATTGCAGATTTGAGAAAAATAGGGTATTACATGATTAAAACACTTTGATTATAGAATCACCTTTATTATTTTTACTTGTATGTTTGTTATGAGTTATTTTAGTATTGTACACGCATAGCCGCCTCACACATTTGCACTTACTAGGCGTACTGGAAGAAATTTCTTTTTACAAATAATCTTTTTGTACGTGAACAATAAACTATAAATAAATAAATAAAAATGACGTCAATTTCGAAACACCCCATCCTCCTATCTATCATTTACCGTCATCCGCTGACCAACCCCCCCCCCCCCTAATTTAGAATGACGTTCAAACTCTGAGTTTAAAGCGACAGTATCAATTAAATAAGTTGTTTAAAATTACTAATATTATAAATGCGAAAGTTTAGATGAATGGATGGATGAATGGATAGATGGATGGTTAGTGTTTGTAGCCTAAACGGCTGAAATTCGGTACAGATGTAGACGATAGTCTGGAAGAACACATACATTTTTTTTAAATTTTATTCTCGCGAACGGAGTCGCAGGCGAAAGCTAGTGGTGAAAGAATTTTTGAAATCAGTCCAGTAGTTTTTAAGTAATATATACAAATCCAAAAATATAAAACTCTCTTTATAATATTGGTATAGACTAGCTGATGCTTGCGACTTTGCCCGCGTGAATTTAAAAAATATAGCCTATGTTACTCACAGATATACCTTTCTAACGGTGAAAGAATTTTTAAAATCGGCCCAGTAGTTTTTGAGTTATTTCAATACATACAAAAATACAAATCTTTCCTCTTT
>NW_013526582.1:733975-915109 GCF_000836215.1 Papilio polytes | reverse complement strand
CACGCCTGTCTTCTATGTGGTCGTGGTATTACACCGGGCGTGCCGGCCCATTCGTGCTAAGATGTTAAAGCGGGCACTACCACTGTTAAATTATCTCTGTTATTTTAAAGTCTGTACTATAATTTTATAACAATCGGATAACTTATCTAGAGAAATCTTATCAGTATGGTAAATATATTTGTTTAGCTGGTCGCGTGATGTATTATTTTGTATAATTTTTGTAATTGTTGTAAAGTAACTTTTAGTCGCGATGTTGCGCGGGATAAAATCTTAGTAAATATCAGTGAGACGAGTAATAAACATGCATCCATCCAAACTATATAAGTATACATACATAACCTAACTATGGCACCTCAGATTTCAAAGTCAAGTTTTTTTATACCATAAGGTGGCAAACGAGCAAGCCACCTGAATCCGCCAAAATGGCGAAGCGACAGCCCATAGACATCCGCGATCGCAGATGCGTTGCCTACCCTTATCTGACGGAGGAGGAGACGCTCATGAAGAGGATATTTCCCCTTCATATACATATCCACCGTCAAATCCACTTCCCCTTCCCATCCTCTCCTTATAAGAAAAGGGTGGTAAAGAGAAAGGGACTTAAATTAGGCTTAAATTTAAGTTGTTAAGTCTATAAGAAGTAACTTTTTATTTGGTTTTAAAATTTAAAGGTGTTGCCACACTTGTTTTAAATCTATGTATCAATTCAAACGCATTATTAAATACAAATTGCAATTCAAACTACATCTCGATAGTTACAAATTAATTCTGGGTAAGCGCTTTTTGCAACTATTAAACACTAGCTGTTCCCGTGCGGTTTCATCCGCATGAAATTATAAAATACGAGCTGTTGATCGCGACTTCGTCCGCGTGATATAAGAAAACATACAAACTATATAAATAACAAAAAGCTACGTATCCCGGGAACCGGACATTTCTCGGGGATGAACCTCATACCATGTGTACTCCAGACTTTGTTTTATATCTGTGCCAAATTTCAAAAGGATATGTTGAACCGTTGCAGAATGATCGAGTAAACATTAAAAAACTAAATTAATGAATCCCACAGGAACCGTAACTATTCCCTGGATAAAAAGTAGCTTATGTGTTCTTCCAGACTATGCTCTAAACCTGTGCCAAATTTCATTGAGATCCGTTCAGCCGTTTAGGCTACAAACTCTAACAAACATCCATCCATCCATCTAAACTTTCGCATTTATAATATTAGTAAGATTTTATTTTATTGTTTACATTTGTCGAATTTTTTAAATCGGCCCAGTAATTTTACGTGTAACAAATACATACAAAAATACAAATCTTTCCTCTCTATAATATTAGTATAGATATTCAACATAATCTGGTAGAACGCAATGGTTACGTTTGTTTAATTCTGCGCGGACAGAGTTGCGGGCAACGGTTAGTATATTTTTATTATTTTTACTAACGACGAATGTTTCTTTGTTCCAGGTACGCCAAAGCCAGCCAAATTAGAAGACTGATTTTTGCAAACTACAAAATTATGTAGCGAATTTTTTTATGACGCCATAACGTTTTTTTATAGATTATACATTCCAGAATATGTTTATACATTGACGTGAGATTATGCGCCATCTTGGATCCGACATTTTATAGCGTTTGTAAACAAAAATGGCGGCGACAGCACCGATTTCGGAGGGAAAGGAGACAATTGATGAAGCGGAAGAGAAGCTGTTGGATAAAAGTCGAGCTGTTATAGTGGCCAATGAAGATGGACAGACTACGATAAAATCATCGAAAAAAGGTCAGTAACAGTCAGTTGAAGATTGTAATAAGCAATATGCATATTAATTGGACAAAAATAATTGTATACTTTACTACTAAAAAATTAACTTGTAAAGATTTTTTTAATACTAACTTTTGCCTGTGACTTGTGTGTATCCTTCGGGAACCGTAGCTTTATCCGGGATAAAAAGTAGCCAATAATATGCCCGTCTATGTCAGTTACCCTTCAGTGAAAGTCCCGTCAAAATCGGTCCAGCCGTTTCGGAGATTACCCGGAACAAACGCGGCTTGAGGTCAGACAGACAGACGGACAAAAATTTTTTAAATGCAATTTTGGATATCAGCAACGCAAAGACTTAATCTTCCCGAAATCTGGATTTTTTCTTTTGATATTACAGACACTACAATTTTATTATATGTACTAACTGTCCCCGTGCGGCTTCATCCGCTTGAAATTATGAACATTTTAGTTTTTTGTATACATTTGTCAAATTATCAATAGCAAATGTCAAAATGACATGACATGACAAGCTTTAGCAATTTTTCTTTCTTGATGTTGACAACAACTTATGGTCTCTCCCACATTAGAGTTTTGACCCAAAATATGTACCCCTAAGTTTAATGGCGTGAAAATATATAGCCTTAAGCGTGACGTAAGTGTAGGGCTTTTTATTAAAAAAGTAATTATTCAAAAATATGGTGTAATTGCTGACATCTTAGGCAACAAAGTGTGTGTTTACGCTTTATTATAATAGTATAGATATAACAATAAAATAAAACAGTTAATAATTTTTATAAATAAAAATGAACGCATCGTTAAAGTTGGCAACTTTAAAATTTACTTTCAACATGAGGGTAGTTGAATTTTTATCTCCGATATCTTAAATGCGGGTAGTTACGCGATTATTTGTTAAACGTCAGTGTTGATTCGTAGGCTTGTGTTATTATGAAATCGAAATACAGAAAGATAAAATGTGGTAAGTTCTTGTTTATCTTTACTAATATAAATGCGAAAGTTGTAATGGATGGATGTTACTAAATATCTCTAAAATGGATGAATTGATTTCGTTAAAATTGGTCACAGATATAGAACAATGGAATAACACATGGAATTTAATTCTTGAATCAAACAAAAGCTAATCTTACTTTCTTAATTTAATATTATAAATGCGAAAGTTTAGATGGATGTTAGAGTTTGTAGCCGAAACGGCTAAATGGATTACGATGAAATTTCTCTTAGATGTAGAGGATAGTCTGGAAGAACACATAGGCTACTTACTTTTGTTTTATTTTTTAATTCCACGCGGATGGAGTCGCGGGAAAAAGCCAGTTCGTTTATACATATGAGAGATAGGCGTTCTTTCCTTATTTTGCAATCTATATTATTAAAAGGAAAGATTTGTATATTTGTAAGTATTAAAATAACTCAAAAACTACTGGGACAATTTTAAAAATTCTTCCACCAATAAATAGCTAAGTAATTATTGAGTAACATCATACTAATGTTATAAATGCGAAAGTTTACATGGATGGATGTTTGTTAGAGTTTGTAGCATAAACATTTGTAATAATAAAATGTAGCCTGTATTATTCGCAGATAAATTACCTTTCTAATGGTGAAAGAATTTTTAAAATCGTCCCAGTAGTTTTTGAGTTATTTCAATACATACAAAAATACAAATTTTTCCTCTTTATAATATTAAGCATAGAACACGCGGCAAAAGCTAGTAAGCTGTTTATTAAACAAAATAGTTTAGCGCTGCTGAATACGTGAGCAATCGTTAGTGTAGTAAAGATGACATCACTGCGTAACGACGTAGTTATTTGTTATACTCGTATGTATGTTCGTAATTATTTTTGATTGCTTCATATTGACCACTTGACGCAAGTCCCACTGCTTGTACTACGCTAGTACTATAAAGAGATTAAAAAAATATGGAGAAGTAAAAAATAGATCCCCAAACACGAGTCAATATTAAGTAGCATTTGCCCGCGACTCCGTGCGCGTGAAATTTAATAATAAAAAAAATAAAGAAAAATAGCCTATGTTACTCACAGATTCACCTTTCTAACGGTGAAGGAATTTTTAAACTCGTCCCAAGTAGTTTTTGAGTTATTTCATTGCGTACAAAAATACAAATCTTTCATCAAAAGCTAGCGTAAAACTTATTTTTTGGTTTCTATACTTAACTTAGTTTCTAAATATCTATATCTATACTATTGTAATAAAGCGTAACCACAAACTACTTTGTGGCGTAAGATGTCAGCAATTACAGCATATTTTTCAATAAAACTTTTTTTAACTAAAAGCCCTACACTTACGTCACGCTTTAGGATACATATTTTAACGCTATTAAACTTAAGGGGTAAATAAATTGGAAAAACTCCAATGCGAGAAAGAGACTTGAGCTACAAGCTGCCAACATCAAGGAAACAAGATTGCCATAGTTAGGTACTTGGTATTGACATTTGCAATTGAGAATTCGACAATTGTAAACAATAAAATAAAGTTTTTATAATGTCATGCGGATGAAACCGCACGGGAACAGCTAGTTATGTAATAAATTTTTAGAGAACCGTTGAACAATGAAATTCAGCAATATCCAGTATCTGGATGTAAGCCAATACTTCTCCAGTGTTATTTATAAATCGTTTGTCTGGAAGGAGGTCAGCAGAAGCGCGTTCGGTTCATAAGATACTTGGCAATTTGATGACGTAACGTAACGCAATTGATGACGTACTATTAAAGAATTTTACATAGTTCTACATTTCACGTACATCATACTAATATTATAAAGAGGTAAATTCCTTCACCGTTTAAAAGCTACATTATCCAAAATCCTTGAAAATCAGCGCAGGAACGGTTTAATCTCTTGCATACGCTGAGATTTGTATTCTTTAGAAAAAGTCCTTTTATGTAATATATTTTAGTGGCAATAAATACATATACATACATTCATTCATTAAAAAAGTAAGTGTCTGTTCTTCCAGATTTCATCGAGATTCGTTCAGCCGTTCAGGATACAAATTAACAAACATCCATCTTATCTTTCATAGTATTACTCATAGTATATGAGTATACTAGTTGTCTCGTGCCAATTTGTCCGCAATAATAAAAAGTAATAAAAAAAAATAGCCCATGGTAATCACAGATAATTCACCTTTCAAACGGTAAAAGAATTTTTAAAATAGGCCCAGTAATTTTTACGGGCATCTACATGCAAAATAACAAATCTCTCCTTTTTATTATTGCTCGCGACCCCGCGTGGAATTGAAAATTGTAGCCTATGTTACTCACGGATAATTTTCCTTTCAACGGTGAAAGAATTTTTAAAATAAACCCAGTTGTTTTTACGTGATTTTATAATATTAATATAGATTAGTAAGATTTGGAATTAACGTATTAAAAATATTTTTATTTTATTCCACAGTAAAGCTGCCGGAGGATGAGAGTCCGTCGGTAGGCGCTGGTCGGTTTACTATCGGCCCAGCGCCAGAGAGAGACTGGGAGATGGTCCCACCCGACGGCAAGTGGGGCTGGTTCGTTCTCGTAGGTAAAACGACATTGTTATCCTATACTACGTTAAGACTGTAACACATAGCGAGCGAAGCGATGGTCTAGCGATAGTTAGCGAATTCAGCGAACTAATGCTGAGTTTCTGAGGTTTTCATTTATTTCATCACTAGCTTTCTCCCCCGACTCCGTCCCCCAGGAATTAAAAACAAAAGTGAGTAGCCTATGCGTTCTTCCAGACAGTCCTCTATGTGTAATCCACATTTCATCGAAATTCGTTCAGCTGTTTAGGCTACAAACTCTAATAAACATCCATCCATCTAAACTTTCGCATTTATAATATTAGTAAGATTACTTAGTGATTCATTAGTGTTAGGTTAAACTAAGTTACAACGGAGTTTAACTCAAGTTACGTAGTTATCTAACCATAAACACTAACGAATGGGTAAACGGGCCTAATTTAAGTCCCTTTCTCTTTTCCACCCTTTTCTTATAATGACAGGATGGGAAAGGGAAGTGGATTTGACGGTGGAGGAGATGCATAGAAAGGGGAAATATCCTCTTTATGTGCGTCTCCTGCTCCATCGTATAAGGGTAGGCAACGCATCTGCAATTGCGGATATCTATGGGCAGCGGTCGCTTCCCCATTTTGGCGAATTCAAGTGGCCGCTTGCTCGTTTGCCAATTTATATTATAAAAAAAACGTAGTTGGGAATAAGTCAGACTAGTTTAGCCCCCGTAGGCAAATTAATAGCGATTGTTAGCTTTTATTGTAATGTTAAAAATTTAATATATAATATCACTTTCCTTTACTTATCCAACTCTTCCTTCTTAAATCATAATTTGACGGAGTTTTTTGTAAAAAAAAAAGTTATACACAACACTAATCTATTGTATTTTTCTCTACTTGTGTAGTAGATTATTTTTTAATTAGTTATTCACACTGGTTATAGAAGTAAGTTTTAATATTATCTTTAGTTACATAAGGTTCAGATATTTATGTTTTTCGGCGATTGTGTGTGACAGGATTTATGAATACTCTTGGACATTCAAAACTTACTTCTTACTAATATTATAAATGCGAAAGTTTAGATGTATGGATGTGTGTTAGAGTTTGTAACCTAAACGGCTAAACAGATTTCGATGAAATTTGGTATAGATGTGGTGGAAAACATAGGCTACTCACTTTTGTTTTTTTATTAATTCCACGCGGACGAAGTCTTGGGCGAAAGCTAGTGAGTCATAAATTTTATTAAAATGCTATATAGTGTTATACAATTGTAAAACGAGTTTCCGGTGACGAGTTCTGATTTGCATGATAACGGTATACGCCCACTTTTTAATTTAATAAAAATATTATCTGGATATACCACCGCCTGTGCAAATCTCTTGTCTCTTTTTGTTTAAAGGAGATAGAATGAAATAGCTATATATCGAATAAGAAAGGTGTATGTATGACAAAGTCCAATTTAACGTAATTTTTTTTTATAACATAAGGTGGCAAACGAGCAAGCGGCCACCTGAATCCGCCAAAATGGCGAAACGACCGCTACCCATAGACATCCGCAATTGCAGATGCGTTGCCTACCCTTATACGACGGAGGAGGAGACGCACATAAAGAAGATATTTCCCCTTCCTATACCTCCACCGTCAAATCCACTTCCCCATCCCATCCTCTCCTTATAAGAAAAGGGTGGTAAAGAGAAAGGGACTTAAATTAGGCTTCCTGCACTACTGTCATCAGACGAAACACGGAATTGCTTCCATTTCACGCCTGTTTTCTGTGTGGTCGTGGTATTTCTGGGGGCGTGCCCTGCAGTGCTGAGATGTTAAAGCGGACACTACCACTGTTACTACCACTACCAATTTATATTGAGTGTAATTTTATTAGTACTGTGTGTTATGTACGTACACTCGGGGAAATCCGCAGTATTCCACTTTAAGAAAAGTTACCTTGTTTCTTAAAACGAGATAAAGGGTAGATGTCTAAAAGGGCAGCCCCCTTAGCCAAAATAACATTCGATTATCGTTATCGCTGATCGAAAAGAAAAATCCATGGAAGTAACAATAACGTTTGATAAGTCACGGGCTTGTCACGTATTCATCCCTATACATTATGACACATTCTGCCGATTCTACAAGCGACGTCGCTAATCGAAAGTCACTTTGTCTATAGTGTGTCTAAATAGTTTAAGATTAGTTTGACAATTCACTTCAAATTTAGTAGGGATGGGTTGTGTAAAATCAGTCATAAATCTTATCGATTTTCGATTTTTATTCTTATAGAAGTTGAAATCGATAGATTTATAGTTAAAACTTATGAATTAAAAAAAAAACACTGTTTTCTCAAATTAATAATGACCATAACAAATAATGAGAGTAAATAAATGTTTATTACTACTACAGCCGTACGTAATCGAATTGGATTTCGCTATTATTTCTGTCATCGCTAAATTCTCTACACTATAATCAATACTAGAATTGTCCTCTAAATTAGTTAATAAGAAAATAATAATTTTAGTTGAGTTCGATAATTATTTAAACCGAATATCGATAGTTCAAAATTGTTCGCTGCGTGTTTGTTTCGTCACTACGACGTCCAAAAAGTATGGCATTTGCTTTCATACAAATTGAATTCGATACTTCATTTATCAAACTAATCTATCTTATTTAGACAAACTATAGGGGGGCCGATATATTTATGAGTTGCATTGCATTAGCTTTTGTTTCGCGTCTCGTTTTAAAACGTTCAAACTATTATAGCTTCTAAGATGGACCACCGCGAGTTTCCCTGATTGTACCGTCAGTTGAGTTTTTTTAATTAATGTTTCCTTGTTCCAGGAGCGACATTAGTGAATATATTAATACCGGGTACTATCAAATCGTTTGGCGTGTTATTGGTCGAGTTCAGAGATGTGTTTCAAGCCAGCGAATCCGCTTCATCTGGGATTGTCGCCCTCTGCTACTTCCTGTACAGCAGTTTAGGTATGTTATAGTTAAATCTAGACATTTAAGTGTTTATCTAGTTTTAATTTACTTTGTATTTACTGATAGCTTTCGCCCGCGACTCCGTCCGCGTGGCATAAAATAAACAAAAGTAAGTAGCCTATGTGTTCTTCCAGACCATCCTCTACATCTATCCAGATTTCATCGAAATCCGTTCAGTAGTTTAGACTACAAACTCTAACAAACATCCATCTAAACTTTCGCATTTATAATATTACGAGCTGTTGCCCGCGACTTCGTCCGCGTGGTATTAAAAAATATACGAACTATATAAATAACAAAAAGCTACGTATCCCGGGAACCGGACACCTCGGGGATAAACCTTATCCCATGTGTACTCCATACTTTGTTTTACATCTGTGCCAAATTCCAATAAGATATGTTGAACCGTTGCAGAATGATCGAGTGAACATTAAAAAACTAAATTAATCAATCCCACGTGAACCATAACTTATCCCGGGATAAAAAGTAGCCTATGTGTTCTTGCAGACTATGCTCTAAACCTGTGCCAAATTTCATGGAGATCCGTTCAGCCGTTTAGGCTACAAACGCTAACAAACATCCATCCATCTAAACTTTCGCATTTATAATATTAGTAAGATTAGTAAGAAGTATGATTATATGATAATTTTTCCTCTATAATATTAGTCTTATCTATGTAAATATTTTAAAGTCCAAATCTTTAACTATAAAGAAACCGGAAATAATTGTAATGAAGAAATATGTATTTGTGTAACGGATTAACTCAAAAACTATTGGAGTTGTTTTAAAAGTTCTTTCACCATTAGAAAGATAAATTATCAATAACTAGCTGTTCCCATGCGACTTCATCCGCAGGAAATTATAAAAATTGTTTTATAGATTACAATTGTCAAATTCAATTTCAAATGTCAAAATGACAGACATGACATGATAAACCTTGGCAATTTTGCTTCCTTAATGTTGGCAGCAACTTATGGTCTCTTTCCAACATTAGGGTTTTTATCCAATTTAACCCCCTAAGTTTAATAGCGTGAAAATATATATATAATGTTCGTAAGATACGGGTTTCTTACCGCGATTGAATTGTTTTAGCTCCCGATATTTCGGCACAGTTGCATGCGCCATGTTCACGGGCTGACTGAAGTGATGCGGTAGTGTGAAAAAAAAAAGGTTACACGAAGCCATATCGGTCTACTTTTCTCCTGATACGGCGACCACTACTTTTATCCTTGTTTTCACTAAAGTCCACACTAGCTGTTTTCTGTCGACAAACTACACTCACGGTGTCCACATTTGAGCGCTTACTTGAACTTGGCTGCTTTCCAGTTTTGTTGTAATACTGGATTACTGGATTCCAGGCACTTGACAATTTAAACCCATCTTCGCGATTGAAATTTTGGCACTTTGTAATTTCAATTGCTTCTCTAACTAATCTCGGTATGTAGTGGCGTTCTGTCGAAAGTACCTGGGGACTATGAAGTTCGATCCAGTGATTGGTGGAGGGATCCAGAAGATGTTCAGCTATGGCCGACTTCTGAGGTTCGACGTTTTTGACAGCTCGAATATGTTCTTTTATGCGGCTGGTGATGGTGCGCTTGGTTTGTCCTATATACGAGCTGCCACAGCTGCAGTTAATTTTGTAGACACCTGGTGTTTCAAACGGAATACGGTCTTTCGATGAACGCAGTTTTTGGCCTATCTTACTGTCGTAAGTAAAAACAGTTTTTATCGAGTACTTTCCCAAGATCTTCGACAGTTTGTCGGTTACTCCTCTGACGTAAGGCAAGAAGGCAGGCTGCCTCGCCACCTCCACCGGTCTGTTCCGTTTGCGTCGTCGTGGCAGTACGTTCGATACATGTTCGAGTTCACCTGGTAAGTGATCTTTGTTACAAAGATCATGGGCTCGGTTTACTAGTGACGTGACTACGGCGTTCAGGTGCAGAGGATGATGGTGGTGGTGCCGAAATATCGGGAGCTAAAACAATTCAATCGTGGTAAGAAACCCGTATCTTACGAACATTATATTTGTAAAAACCACGACAGTTTAAAGTGAAAATATATAGCCTAAAGCATGATGTAAATGTAAGGCTTTTTATTAACAAAAGAAATATTTAAAAATATTCTGTAATTGCTGACATTTTAGGCAACAAAGTGTGTGTTTACGCTTTATTATAATGACATAGGATATGTATAAAATAAGATTTTCGGTCGTTATAAGCGGTACGTTGTTTTAATCGATTTTACCCTTACAGGACCAATATCGTCGATTCTCTCAGTGAAATGGTCTTATCGTACTGTGACACTGATCGGAGGATGTTTTGCAGCTTTTGGTATGATATTTAGCAGTTTGGCGTTTTCCATCGGATATTTATATTTTAGGTAAGGGAAATATAACTGTTGCATGTGACTTTACGCAGTATTTAAAAAAATTGCCACATGAGGTCTAATTTTAGCCCCTTTTATGAAATGGGAAGGGAAAGTAGATATGCGTCTCCTCGTATATGGCCAGTTTGCCATTTTGGCGAATTCAGGTGGCTTGATAGTTTGCCACTTTATGATATAAAAAAAATCTTTCTGCGTTCTGTTTGGTGTCATCTGGGTTTTGTTTTTTGAATCAATAGAATCAACATTTTTTCACTGGTAACGTCTTTAAAAGGTACTGTCAGTTGTCAAGTTTAGTGCCGTCTCGTTTTGACTTGTTATAAAACATTTTACAAAATTATAATAAGCTCTAAAATAACCTAAACAGTATCACAAAATGTGGCCAATTTAAATACAATTGATTTTATTGACATGTGGTGCGTGAAGTGGAAGCAATTCCGCGTACATTATGATGAGTGTGGTGCCGGAGGAAGTTTAGTCCCTTTCCCTTTCTATCCTTTTCTTAATAGGAAAGGATGCGAAGGAAAGACTTTGATGATGGAGGAGACATAGGAAGGAATGTCCTTATATGTGCGTCTCCTCCGTCAATGAAGGGTAGGCAGCGCTGCAATTGCGGATGTTTATGTGCAGCGGACGCTTTACATTTCGGTGGATTCAAGCCGCTTGCTCGTTTGCCACCTTATGTTATAAAAAAATCTATTTTTTTTTATTTCAGTTTCGGAGCGATGGTGGGGGCGGGCGCGGGGCTGGCGTTCCCCCCAACAGTGTATATAGTGACGTCATACTTTGTTCGTCTCCGCGGACTTGCAAATGGTATTTGCATGTCAGGGTCTGCCTTCGGAAGTATAATATTGCCACCATTGCTGCGATATCTATTGGAAACTTATGGATACAAGTAAGTATTACAACTGAAAAAAATATTAAAAAATCACAAAAAATACTTAAGTTTCCCTTGTCCCTTGGCATAGTGCTTCCATACATTAGATACCTTCGCAAAATCCATACATACTTCGCTCTTCTATCTACAAAACTATTTTTATTATTAACTAGCTTTTGTCCGTGACTCACTTAAAAAGCGTTCTGTGTTCATAAATATTTCCCCTTCCTATGCGTCTCCTTCACCGTCAAATCCACTTCCCCTTCACATCCTCTCCTTATAAGAAAGGGGTAGTAAAGAGGAAGAGACTTGAATTAGAATATCTTCTACATTTATGGCAAATTTTATATAGATTACCAATTTCAGATATAAATGCTAACAAACTTCCATACAAACTTTCACATCTTACTTATATACTAGCTGTTCCAGTGCGGCTTCATCAGCATGAAGTTATAAAAATGTTATTTTATTGTTTACTTTTGTTAAATTATCAATAGCAAATGTCAAAATGACATGACATTACAAACCTTAGCAATCTTTCTTGATGTTGGCAGCAACTTATGGTCACTTTCCCACATTAGGGCTTTTATCCAAAATATTTACCCCCTAAGTTTAATGGCGTGAAAATGTATAGCCTAAAGCATGACGTAAGTGTAGGGCTTTTTATTAATAAAATAAATATTCAAAAATATGCTGTAATTGCTGACATCTTAGGCAACAAAGATGTGTGTGTTTACACATTATAATAGTATAGGTGAATGATAGATGGATGGATGTTTGTTAGAGTTTGTATCCTAAACGACTGAACGGATCTCGATGATTGTCATAGATGTAGAGGATAGTCTGGAAGAACACATACACTTAGGGCCTTTCCCATCACTGGCTGATAGAGGCTCAGATAGCTTTAAAATGTTACAGACAGATAAGGGAACAAAATCCGATATTTCTATCACATATTTTAAACGTTCCAATATTATCAGATAATTTACAATAATTTGATTGGGCTGACTCTCTATTTTGTTTATTTTTATTTTCATGCGGACAGAGTTGCAAGCGAAAGCTAGTCTTACTAATATTATAAATGCGAAAGTTTAGATGGATGTTTGTTAGAGATTGTAGCCTAAACTGCTGAACGGATTTTGATGAAATTTGGTATAGACGTAGAGGATAGTCTGGAAGAACACATAGAGTACTCACTTTTGTTTTTTTAAATCCACGCGGACGGAGTCGCGAGCGAAAGCTAGTTATATTAGTAAAATGGCAACGACTTATTTTAGAGAAATCATAGCCTTTTGTTAAAAAAATGTTTTTTTTTTCAGGGGGGCAGTATTAATATTAGGTGGGGTGATGTTAAATGTGTGGGCGGCCGCGTTGTTGTTCCAGCCTGTAGAAGAACATATGGTGAGGAAATACAAAGAGCAAGAAGAAGAAGATGAAGTGCCTCAGGTTAGTTGATTTTTTTTCAATCGGTGTTAAAAAAATCTATCCTTAAGGTGTTTTTTAGAATTTTTTTTTACTTTCTTGCTCAGGCTAAAATTAGTTATGTAAAAAAATTTTTTTGGATAATTAATTTAAAAAAAAAAAATCAATTTGTCTATGGAATAAATGTTTTGGCTTTGGATTGACATTGAATATGTGAATTTTACGGGTTTTTGTCGCGGAGTTTTTTCGACGCTTTCTTTGTTTATGGGATATTAATGTATTTTATGGGTTTTTAAATAGAAAACGGTTATAATGACATCGGTTATAACATAAACTTATATATTTAGTACACTGGTTAGGCTAGAATATAAAAAAACTCTTTTTGGGGTATTTAAATCATTATTACGTGAATTTTTTATATAATCAAAGATATTTATTACATATTTTGTTACTATTTTTGGTCTATTTGATGTTATTTTAACCCGTTTCTAACTATCTTTGAATTTTTTTGAAAATCACATGGATAATATATATCAGTTTTCTATTATTGATTTTTTTGAACGTTTTTTTTTTGTATGTTAAAGTACCGTTTTCGTGTTTACGATTATTTGTCAAGTGTTTTTTTTTGAAAATGAAACGCGTCACACAAAGTAAGCCACTCATTTTATCTGTTTATGTTCTTGTCTATGGTATTGTCATTTTTACTCTGTGCTCCTTTTTTGTTCTGCTTAATTTCATCGCATGTTGATTTTATTTTTAAAATTGCTATATTATATATCTTTTTTTAAGTGAATAACGATTTTTATAAGTTTTTTTGTCAATGGGAATCCATAATTTTTTCATATTTTCTTTTCATGAAACATTAAAAAAAGATTTTTCTGTAGTGAATTTACTTTAGAATTAAAAAAAAAATACCACTCATATTTTCATTTTTAATTTATTAACTAGCATTTTAAAATAAATAAAACCCTTGTTTAAAATTACAAGCATTTGACAATTTCAAATGTCATTCAATTTGCATGTAGTGTCGTAGATAAAAATAACAGTTATCGTTAAATAGCATGTTCGTTAATCACTAACATTAGCACTGTTACTAATAACCGTTATTTATAACGCACGCCAAGTAATCACTTTCCTTAGAACACTTACACAAAATGATGTTTCATTTTCAAAAAAAAAATCGAACGCGTTACTTTTTTGTTTTTAAATAGCGTTTAACGAAAGTGATTATATTGGAATAGTAATAGATAACTTGAAATTAAAGAATTTAAATATAGATTTGAAAAAAAAATTAGATTCTTTAGTTAGGACATCGAATAAACTAGATTTGTAAATAATAATAGACAAATAATAATAAAAAATAACCTTTAACCTTAAAATCTAACCATGACACTAAAAATATGTTTCCTTTAACTTTTTTTATATTTTTTTAATTTCGCATGCAATTAACTATACGTACAAAAATATTTCTTATTGTATTGTTCTTAAGTACCAAATTCCTTTGCAGGATATACTATTCGAAGAAGATGAACCAATCGAAGTTTACAAAATGCATACAACTGAAAATATCGAAAAACCAGAAGAGAAACTATTAAAAGACACATCAGAGAATAATCTATCACAAGCACATGTACATAATAGTCAAAATTGCATGAATTCAACGCAGAATTTAAAACATAACCTATCTAAACGGAAATTATCGTATACAAGACCGATGTCGAAAGCAAATTTCAGTTCAGCCTCAATAGCACAAGATGGTTTCGAGAAGAAATTAGGTTCACAAGAGACTTTTGGTAGAAGATTAAGTACTATAGGTCCAAAAAGGAATATGTCTACATCGAGTTTTGCTTACGTTTCTACACCTTTCCACGGTTCCACATTATCAGCCTTTGAACAACCAAACGTATTTGCATCACAATTTTCATTAAAATCTATATCTGAAAGCGTCGCTGATGTCGCTTACTGTTGTTTTTGTTGTAAAAAAAAACCTAAAAGTGAACCGAATAAATTTTTCGATGTTACATTATTAACGGATCCCACTTATTTAGTTATTTTAATATCGAGCAGTACGGTCGCTATATCTTGTACGAATTTTATTATTCTTCTACCCTCGTATGCGCAAAATATAGGTTTTGACAAATCTAGAGGTGCGTTACTCCTCAGTACCGTGTCGGCTCTCGACCTGGTCGGACGTATCGGTGGTTCAGCGTTATGCGATTTAAATTTAATACCGAAATCTTTTTATTTCGTTGGTGGTTTATTTTTTTCTGGCGTTACATTAGCTACTATACCGTTTCTTCACAGTTATACGACGATTAGTATATTTTGTGCGTTATTTGGTTTATCTTCGGGTATAAATAATAGTGTCACGGCGTTAGTTATGGCGGAAATTTTAGGCGTAGATCGTTTAATGTCGACATATGGGATCAGTTTGTTTGTGAATGGCATTTTACAATTAATAGGCCCCCCTATATGTGGTTTGTGGTTTGAATATGATAAGAATTTTGTAAATATGTTCGTTACATTTGGTTTTATTTTTATAGCCGGTTCGTCTCTATGGCTTTTTATGCCGTTAATTAACAGACATAAAAAGAGAAAGGCGGAACTTGAGATGATGAAAAATCAAAAGGTTTAAGAGATATCTAGATACAAAAATATATAGCACATGAGGCTACAAAGGTCTCTAAAAGCCTTTTCTTGAGGAATTAGACCGTTAAATTATTGCTGGTTACATATATACCTTAATAAAATGTGATTTTGTAGGGTTTTGGGTTCATTCATTTAAAAAATTCTTTAAATTCTATTTCGACGTAATTTCGAGGAGTTCAACAAATTAGGTTTTTCACGTATTTATTGCGTTTTAATTTTAATAATTCATTTTTGGTTATATTTTGTGTCTAAATAATATTATATATAAATAATTAGTTTGACAATTCATTTGAAATTTAGTAGGGATGGGTTGTGTAAAATCAGTTATGAATCTTATCGATTATCGATTTTTATTCTTATAGAAGTTGGAATCGATAGATTCATAGTTATAATTTATGAATTGAAAAAAACACTGTTTTCTCAAATTAATAATGACCATAACAAATAATGAGAGTAAATAAATGTTTATTACTACTACAGCCGTATGTAATCGAATTGGATTTCGCTATTATTTCTGTCATCGCTAAATTCTCTACACTATAATCAATACTAGAATTATCCGCTAAATTACTAAATAAGAAAATAATAATTTGAGTTGAGTTCGATAATTATTTAAACCGAATATCGATAGTTCATAATTGTTCGCTGCGTGTTTCGTCACTACGATACCTGTCTATTAAGTACGTCAGCCTTCATACAAATTGAATTCGATACTTTATATGCGTCATTTATCAAAGTAATCTATCTTATTTAGACAAACTATAACTGGATACTTACGTCATAAATCAGTCGTTATCAAGGAAGTTAAAATATATCAAGTATTTTTTTTAGTATAACTTGAAACATAAGTGGAGATTCTCCTTTACTTGGAAAATCCACGTCAAACTTATGTAAACATCCCATCTATAGGTTCTTTGAATTTACTATTTCATACTTTATTTGTATTAAGAAAGTTTTAAGACCAAAATTGTTCATTCCAAAAAGATTCGGTTTTTTAGGTTACTAAATATATTTTTTAAATTATTTTATAAATTAGTGTTGACTTGAGCCTTGTGATTGAAACATGCTAAATAAAATATATATTTTACGTTATTTAACTATTTAGTACATTTTACAAATTTAGGGCCAGTCCCACCACTGGCTGACAGAGGCTCAGATACTTTTAAAATGACGACACTATCATTATCCACTTGCCCTTATCCCTTATGGAGAGTCGGCACAGTATGTGCTGCTCTTCCATACATCTCTATCAGCCATATCTGAATCCACTCCTTTCTTAAGCATATCCTCGTTCACCCAATCCAGCCATACTTTCTTCGGTCTTCCTCTTCCTTTGTAGCCATCCATATTCATTCTTAACACTTTCTGGTTCATGACCCCATCGTCTCGTCGCATAACATG
Organism: Papilio polytes; assembly: GCF_000836215.1. NCBI lineage: Eukaryota > Metazoa > Arthropoda > Insecta > Lepidoptera > Papilionidae > Papilio > Papilio polytes. The sequence continues at coordinate 898,114 of NW_013526582.1, read as the reverse complement.
TCCATACCACGCTAACCTTTTGCTTCTCAATTTCTCCACCACTGGCGCTACTTTCAAACTTCCTCTAATATACACATTCTAAAAAAGACGACACTAAGAAAACAAAATCCGATATTTCCATCACATATTTTAGATGTTGGAATGTTATTAGTATACTAGCTGTTCCCATGCGGCTTCATTCGCATGAAATTATGAAAATTTTATTTTATTGTTTACATTTGTCAAATTATCAATAGCAAAATGAAATGACATGACATCACAAACCTTACCAATCTTTCTTTCTTGATGTTGGCAGCAACTTATGGTCTCTTCCCCACATTAGTATTTTTATCCAATTTATTTACCAACTAAGTTATTAAACTTAGTTGGTAAAAAAAAACGCCATCAGGCGTAAAAATATATAGCCTAAAGCATGACGTAAGTGTAGGGCTTTTTATTAAGAAAAGAATTATTAAAAAATACGCTGTAATTGCTGACATCTTAGGCAACAAAGTGTGTGTTTACGCTTTATTATAATAGTATAGATTTACAATTTGGTGGGACAGGCCCTTAATCTTTCAAGTAATATTGATATTTACAAAGTAAAAATAATAGTTTTTTTTGCAACTTCCTCAAAATAACTTTTATCTTTGTTCTTAAAGTCGAATATGCAATGTATTTTTTGCGTGCCAAGTTTTTTTAGGTTATTTTTATAGATATACGAATTATGAAGTTTTTTTTGTAGTTAGGTTTTGAATTTAGTTAAATTGATAATTATACTCAATTTTTTTGTTATATTTTTAAGTGCGGTGACGAATTTTTATTTTTTTATTTTTTTACAACTTTTGTATTCAAGTAATTGATTCCTTTAGAGGCTTCCTTATGAAAAATTTGTTATTGGGATATTGTTTGGAGTGAAGTGAAAAACGTATATTGTTATTTAAATATGGCATATATTCAAACACACAGATCTGTATAAATGGACAGGATATTAGACGTGGTATTCTGTGGTCTTCTATTTGACTTTCGCCATCTTAGTTGGTACCTATGGTGAAAATTGAAAATAAAATTAGAGATCGATTAATTCTATCTAAGTATTATACCTTAAAAGATTTTATAGACAGTTAATCTGTTAGACATCATAAACAAAAGCTGTAACTTCCAACAACCTATCCATTTATGCAGATTAGTGCTTGAAAAACATTTTTTCGCCATTTGTCAAAGAAAAATAATACTTGCTTCAGTTATATTGAATGCCCAATACATTAAAAATTTCATTTGGACTTTTATATTTACTTTATTTTAAAATTGTTAGTATTTTTGATATCTTCCAAATTGTAGTTCTTTACACACTTGAAAGTAATTGAGAAAAATTTGTCCACTTAGATATATAAACATATGTAATTGTTCCCTATGACGCACATTTTAAAATGTTTGTTCAAATTGTGAACAGGCATTAAATGTTTGAATTTGAAAAATTCTGCACAAACTATGTTGACTAGTTAAAAATATATTCTATCTGTAATCTGTAAGTTAATTTTATGATGTATTAAATATATTTTTCTCTTGAACTTTGTTTTTATTTTCTACAATCTTAATCTTTGTTGATATATATTAATCTATGACATTGCTATTAATAACAGTTAACGTTTAACTAGTTATATCCGTTAATAACTAGTTACAAGTTAAACGTTTTTCATAATTGTTAATGAGTTATTTCAACCGTTGATAATTGGTTTATTTTTCCTCCAGCTTGAACCATTCGCGGAAGAAGATCCGATTGATTTAGAAGTAAGTCATCCACGACTTGTTTTAACATCAGAGGATAACACACCAACGGATAAGTATCCGAACGGTTCCCCGCCAATATTCAAACATAAATCTAACCTCGCGTTAGACGATCGATCACCTAATAAATTGGATTTCGCAAGATCAGCAAGCGCAGCACAAGTAATGAGATTAACAGATGATAGAAGTAGAAAAATATCAACATCTTCAAGACATGGATTATCACAGATATCTTCTAAAATATCAAATTACCTTCCCAGCAATCCATCACTACTGGAATCCGTACCAGAAGGGAAATCAAGTCGTGCTAATTCTCATGATACTTTTGGTAGGAAACTAACAGTACCGAAAACACCGAAAAGAAGCCCATCAACATCAAGTTTTCAATACATGTCTACACCTTTCCATGGTTCAACACTTTCAGCGTTCGAGAAACCGAGCGAATTCGCTTCACAATTCAGTTTAAAATCAGTTACAGATAGTCTTGCGCCAATAACATACTGCTGTGGATGTAGGAAGAAAACTGATGATAATATCAAAAAGGAACCTAGTAAATACTTCGATGTCCAATTACTAAAAGATCCGATATATCTAGTTATTTTAATATCGAATTGTACTTGCGCTATATCGTATACGAATTTCATTATCCTTGTTCCATCTTACGCGGTCGAATGTGGTTTTGATAAATCTTTAGGCGCCTATTTATTGTCAATTATATCCGCGTTAGATTTAGTCGGTAGGATCGGAGGTTCCGCTATATCGGATGTTGTATCAACTCCTAAACGTTATTTTTTCATAACCGGTTTATTGATATCCGGTATCAGTTTAGCTATGATACCGTTAATGCAGAGTTATTTAGCTATAAGCGTTTTTTGTTCGATATTCGGTATCGCTTCTGGTATTAACGTTGGGGTGACAGCACTTGTGATGACTGAAATGCTCGGTACTGAGAGATTGATGTCTTCGTATGGAATTAGTTTGTTTGTGAACGGCATTTTGCAACTTATAGGACCCCCTGTATGTGGTATATGGTTTGAATATACACATTCATATAAATCTTTATTTGTCACTTTAGGCTTGATTCTCTGTAGCGGTGCAGCGCTTTGGGGTTTCGTCCCATTTATTCATAGTAGAAGAAAAAAAGCAGAAAGAATGCAACAAAATATAGAAGAAAAAGCCTGAATTAAATATTGCTGAATTTAAAATCGTCAATTCTACGTCTTATAATCTCAAAAACCATCACAAAATGTTAAAAAAAATATCGATTTCCTAAAATTATAGGGTCCATTGATATAAGATTTTATTTTGAATTTTAACCTCAGACATTTTAGATTAATTTATGTCGATTTTATTGTATTTATTATCTGCTGTTAGGTAGCTTTAATTTTATTAATCAAAAGTACTCAGCGTTAAAATTAGCTGCTTGTAGCGTTATTATTTAAAATAACTTAAAGCAGTTATTTAATACGTTATTTATTTCACATCATTAGTAAACATTTGACATTGACATGTAAACGAATTTATTATTTATAGTTTGTCTTTAAATTTACCTTAGTTTAATATTCCACTCACCAGTTACTCGAATGTTTTAGTTATTTTTAAAATTAACCATAGTTACCATTCTATTTTTATCCAATTATTTTTTTATCGGTACAATCTGATAAGCGTATTTAGCACAATTATTTGGATCTGTAATCTATAGATAATGTAAAAGTTTGACATTTGAGACATTCAATAGTCGTTTTGCATTAAAAATGGCAACAAAGATATTTTACGTCAGCAAAAATCCTACGTTTTATGCTCTTTGTTATCTATAGGTTATAAATCTATTATTAGTTATATTTTAATGTCGAATACATTAATTTTTAAATAATTGATAAGTCCTTTATTTTATATGCAAGACAAATCTGTATCTATAAATGTAAGAATGTATTTTCAATTATGAATTAAAAATGTATTTTCTAATCAAAGATATAAATGAGAATATATTAATTTTGTAGTTTTTAATTCCTTTACCCCAAAAAAAGAAACACTATTATAAAAAAACGTAAATCCTGACTACGAGATTAGAGGCCTGTCCCACCAAATTGTAAATTGTCTGATAATTGGATTTTGTTCCCTTATCTGACAGTGACGTCATTTTTAAGCTTTCTGAGTATCTATCACCCAGTGGTGGGACAAGTCCTAAGATACAAAGTTGAGAAAATTTTGGTAACTTCAAAGGCATAATTTGTAAGAATTTTCTATTCTATCGAGGAGCTTAAACCTTAATTAGACGGAGTATTTTGTGGCAAAAAATATATGTTACGAACACACAAAAATCAAAATTTCACGTATTTTTTTCTAAACTACTTCAGTAATCTTTTTTTAATTAGTTTTTCGTCACACTATCCAATAAGAGTTAACATAACTTATACTAACTAATTTTTTGGTAAAAATTCGTGAATTAGGTAAAAATAAAACATTACTGCAGTTATAAATTTATTAAAAAAATTATATACACTTAACAAATATTAAAAATGCATATAAATGTTATCAATATCCATAAAAGCTTGCATTGGGACGTTTTTAACTTGAATCTGAAACAAAAAACATGAAATTTTATAAATTCTTGGTTTCCCCCAATTTTTTTTAGTACAATTCTGTAAGTAACATTGGCTATATTTTTTTATCTTCAAGTGGACGAAGTCGCGTGCAACAGCCAGTTATATATAACTTGCTTATAAAAAAACAGTATCGCTAGTGGAAACAGGGTTTAAAACTCACCTGTTACTTAACAATGGGCGCACATTGCTCCTTCAACCAAGTGTAGTCTTCACTTAGGTTTCTAGCTTCAAGAATAGGACCTAAAGTGTTCAGCACTCGGGCGTGGTAGGCATTTATGTAGGATACCTGGAAATAAGCAATAAAACTTTAAAAGGCATACGCTTCAGAAATGAAAAGCGCCATCTATTATCTTACTAAGAACTATAAAATTACAATGAACAAACTGGTTTCTAATATATGAAATAGCGCCATCTATTATCTGAATTTTGAAACGAAGATTTTTAAACTTGTTTTACATGTAACTCATTTTAGCATCTAGCATCTTAAAAATATAAGAAAAAACAATTAAGCAATGAAAACATAATAAAAAGAATTAAATTCGAACTCGTTTTTCATAATTTTTAATTCGAAATCTCATATTCGCTGTAGATATTTTGTGCTGACATAACAATAAAAATATTTTTACTATCTACCCCAACCCTTACCAATCATCTGTAGACGTCAATATTAAATTAGTCTTACTAATATAAAGGTGAAAGTTTAGATGGATGTTTGTTAGAGTTTTGTAGCCTAAACTGCTGAACGGATTTCAATGAAATTTGGTATAGATGTAGAGGATAGTCTGGAACACATAGACTACCCACTTTCTTTTTAATTTCACACGGACCTAGCTAATAATTTACCAGTGGTAGTGCCCGCTTTAACATCTTAGCAGTGCAGGGCTCGCCCCCAGTAATACCACGACCACACAAGACAGGCGTGAAGTGGAAGCAATTCCGTGTACAGTCCGATGAGTGTGGAGCCGGAGGCCTAATTTGAGTCCCTTTCTCTTTACCACCCTTTTCTTATAAGTAGAGGATGGGAAGGGAAAGTGGATTTCACGGAGGAGGAGATACATAGGAAGGGGAAATATCCTCTTTATGTGCATCTCCTCCTCTGTCAAATAAGGGTAGGCAACGCATCTGCAATTGCGGATGTCTATGGGTAGCGGTCGCTTCGCCATTTTGGCGGATTCAGGTGGCCGCTTGCTCGTTTGCCACCTATGTTATAAAAAAAAAGCTATAAATACCTCAAAATCATCAAGCAGATTGATATCCAAGCATTCCTTGTGATGCGGCACCAGCGTGAGTGTGCTGAAGGCGAGCGCGCCGCGACCCTCGAAGTCACCTAGCAGACCGCGCGCCTGCGCACAGACAACACATGCCATAGACAAATAGACCATAGACAACCGATCATAGAATATATAAGAACTAGCTGTTCTCGTGCGACTTCATCCGCATGACATAAAAGTTTCATTTTGTTGTTTATTACACATTTGTCAAATTATTAATTGAAAATGTCAAAATGACATGACATGATGACAACCTTGCTTCAATTTTGGCAGGAACTTATGGTCTCTTTCCCACATTAGGGTTTTTATCCAAAATATTTACCCCCTAAGTTAATAGCCTAAAAATATATAGCCTAAAGCATGACGTAAATGTAGAGCTTTTTATTAAATAAAGAATTATTCAAAAATATGGTGTAATTGCTGACATCTTAGGCAACAAAGAAGTGTGTGTTTACGCTTTATTATAATAGTATAGATAGACCTGTATCATCGTCTTCATAGACTATAGAACAACAGACCAGACAAATGATCATAGACTATACAACAGTAGACCATAGACAACATACTTTTTTCGACTTTTTACGAAAAATCGCTAAAACTATCAAAGAAACTGCAAAAACTAATTTTATTAATTAACGCATCTATGTAAATATAAAGAGGAAAGATTTGCTTCTGTATGTATTGAAATTTTTAAATATTGGACCGATTTCAAAAATTCTTTCAACATAAAAAGCTACATTGTTAATGAGTAACATAGGCTATATAAATTTCTTAATCTAAAACAGATAAAAAATAAATTATTAACCGCACTTAATTTCTATTTTTTTTAATTTCAACAATTGGACCTTACCCTGGGATGATCAGATTCCTTGGTGATGGAGATGATTTCCACCAGATCCTCGTGTCTGATGCCGTACTCCCCCACCTTATAGTATCCGGGCTCTGAAATAAAAAAATAGTATTTTTAAGACCACTGCCAACATCCTAAGGAGTGTCAAGGGTTGAAGAAATTGTATATACTTACCATTGCTGAGTATCTGTCGGGGGCGAAGGCCGGGGTCGTGGGGGTAGGGTCTCCAGGAGACTCCGGAGGGCCCCTCGTGCACGTTGAGACAGTGGCCCACGCCGTGGCCAGTGCCGTGCGCGTAGTCCAGTCCAGCAAGCCACAGGTGCTGGCGAGCGAAGCTGTCTAATACATTGCCCTGGGAAAAAAATGAATGGATATCCATCTCCAAAACTGTTTAACAACGATAAAAAAGGGTTGTCAGGGAAATCTCTCAACCTTAAAGAGGCACAAAATAATGGATTTATTTTAATATTATAAATGCAACAATATTAATGGATGGATGTATGGATAAAAAATAAGGGAAAATATAAGGGTTGTCAGGGATATCTCCTTCAACCCTTAAGGAGGTGAAAAGTATAAGATCTTACTGATATAAAAGCAACAATATAAATGGATGGATGGATGTTGGAGTTTGTATCCTAAACTGCTGAACGGATCTCCATGTTTGTCACATGTAGGTAATCTGGCAGAACATATAGGATACTTTTCATTTCCTAAATAATCACAATTCCCGTGGGATACATTAATTTTGTTTTATCATATTTATTTGATAAATGCAATTTTTGAAAATATCATATCTGAAAGGCACAGATAAATCAAAATCTAAAATACATGGGTTACAAATCATCATTGATTTTTAGATTCCTGTGGGATATATGGAATTTTTCCATATTTCTTTCGTTAATACATATGTATAAACATTAATATTATAAAGAGGAAAGAAGTACATTTTTGTATACATTGAAATATCACAAAAACTACTGGACAGATTTAAAAAAAATCTTTTACCGTTAGAAAGATATATATGTGAGTGACATAGGCTATATTTTTTTATTTAACGCGGGCGAAGTCACGAGCTACAGCTAGTAAATTAACATAACTAACCTTAACCCCTTGTGGGAATACAGAACTGCCCACCATTATTTGACCCTTCAATACTCTTGTAAATGCATCTTTTTGCCCAGCGCTGGGCACACCCATGTGACGTGTACGAGTTATATCGGTTGTACCATCTCTATATAAAAAACACAAAAAAAAACAAAACTTCATTATATTGTACAATCAAGGAATCTGTCAGTTAAAATACTTAAAGGGATTTTATGGCATTTTATAAGGCGCCTGTCAGTTTATAGTTAGCAATAAACAAGAAATTACCAATTTTTTTCTAAATTCCCTAAGGATCTGTCCCACCCAATTGTAAATCTGAATCCAACGTGTAAAATATGTGATGGAAATATCGGATTTTGTTGCCTTATCTGACAGTGACGTTTTAAAGCTATCTGAGCCTCTATCAGCCAGTGTTGGGACATGCCTTATATGTTGCAAATAAAACTAAACTAAAGTCGCGTGCGAAAGCTAGTTGTTTATAAAAACTATAAATTACAAATATTATCGTCTCCTTTAATTTCATTATAACAGATTTCTATATTTTTTTTACCTGTACTGTCCACCAGAGTCCAATAGAAACATGTCATCAACGCCTATGACCCTCTGCTCACCCCCTTTAGAAGGGCTGTAATGTATAATAGCACCATTTTCTCCGGCACCTGCTATAGTCTCAAATGATGGACCTAAGAAATCTTCTTCCTCACTGAAACACATATTAATTATTAAATAAAAATACAATAATTCAATCATTAAGGCTAAAACACATTGCTCCACTGAGTAGGGCTAAAACACAATCGTCCACTAAGTCATGCTAAAACATAATACTCCAAACAGATGGGCTAAAAGAATATGTAACACTTACTCGGGCTAAAACATAATCGTCCACTAAGTCGGGCTAAAACATAATCGTCCACTAAGTCAGGCTAAAACACAATGTAACACTTAGTCGAGCTAAAACATAATGGTCCACTTAGTCGGACTAAAACATAATCCTGCCCTCAGTGTGACTAAAACATAATCGTCTACACTTACATTTCGGTTGGTCTTAAATAGAACTATGCATAGACTAATAAACATAAAAAATACCCTCCTATCAGTCGGGCAAAAAAACGCCTACTCACGATCTAAATTCCAAAAGCTTATCAGCAGCTTGTATTTCAGTTATTGTACAGCCTTTTCCAATCTCTTCGTGGAGCCATTTGAAGAATCTGACCACGGCTATACCATCTTTGACGTGACAATTACGAAAACCCTGCAAGAAAACATACAAAAATATGTACAAAATTTACAACATTTTTGGATGTATTTAAAACATCCCAAAAAGGTTGAATATGTCAACCGTCATCCTTTTTGACAGCTAATTGTCAAAGAGTAAAAACACAGACATCAAACTGGCCAGTAATATCAATTCTATGAAGAAAAAGCATAAAAATCGGCGAGTTGGAAATTGAAAATGCTTTTTTTTATATTTCATTAAAAAAATAAACAAGCCCATAATCAATTTAATTTAATTTAACGAATAAAATAACAATACCTGTAATTCCACCTCGTTTTTAATCAACTTAGTCAATGCCACCGGAGATACTTCCGATATTAAATCTAATGGTTTCTTCAAAACTGTCTCCTGTAAAACAAAATAAATAAAAAAACGATCATCATATACGACGAAAAGAGTTAGTAAACTAAAGAAATCACACAACAGGAAAATAATAATATATCTCAAGAGATCTCATATGACAGTGGTCTAACTCAAAAGATCTCACATGTCAGAATGGGGATGTTTCCTAATTTTTGGAATTGCTTTTATTATGTAGATAAACCATATCTAAACAAGAAAAAAAATATAATAAAATCATATACGCAACATTTAATTACAAAAACACTTAACTAAAAACAACTTCTCGAAAGACCGCGAAAACGCCTCATGACATGACGTCACTTCTTTGCTAACAAACCTCGCGTCGCGGTCTGTCAAAGTCATTCAAAGAGACCAGACGTAAATTGAATTAGCTATTCAAATAACTTTTACTATTTTTTTTTTCGTCATAGTGATCGAAAAATTTGCTCGTAAAATATGTCGTAAGTATAAAAACACTTAATAATGGAGTCCTCATAATATAACACACGAAAACTCAATTCTTATAATCATTAAAAAAAAATATAACTACAAAATGCGCTGACATTCACTGAAGTTGGTCACACTGCCATGTTATATGCGAGAAAGTGACGTCATTGGTGCTTGAGGTCGAGTAATGGAGGGTAAAAAATATTGCAGCGTTTTTAATTTATATTTCAATGGAGACAAACATTTAAGGTCTCCAACTGTTATTATAGGTTTTAAAATGCTGTCTTTAAAATATTAAACATAACTTTATTTGAATTTGTAACATTAGGAAACATCCCCATTACTTAACTCAAGAGATCTCATATGATAGAGTAACTTAACTCAAAAGATCACACACATAGTTCCATAACTCAAAAACTCACCAAATGAAATGAGTCACCTTACTCATAAGATCTCATATTAAGAAAAGTTCCACATCGTATGTGATGTCTAAAGTGATGTAACATTTCCTCAAATTGATTAAAATAATCGAGAAAATAACTGATTTATGTAGTTTTTACATATCTCAATTTTGTCAAAGAGAATGAGGGACAAAGAATAAGGTGGACGAAGAGAAAGTACGATCTCTGCCTACCCCTCTGGTGGCAGGCGTTATAACTTACCCCAGCAGAAGCCCTATGTATAGCTTCGCTTGCATCACTTGACAACCAAATAGCGTGGGAGCCATCTCCGCTTTCCGATAGTTCTTTCTAGAAAACAATTCGTAAATGAATATCCTTCTAGAACATTATAAATGCAAAAGTTTAGATGGATGGATGGATGTTAGAGTGTGTAGCCTAAACTACTGAACGGATCTCCATGAAATTTGGCACAGGTTTAGAGCATAGTCTGGAAGAACACAAAGGCTACTTTTTATCCCGGTAATAGTTACGGTTCCCGTGGAATTCATTAATATAGTTTTATAATATTTACTCGATCATTCTGCAACGCTTCAACATAACTTATTGAAATTTGGCACAGATATGAAACAAAGTCTGGAGTCCACATGGGATAAGGTTCATCCCCGAGAAATGTCCGGTTCCCGTGGGATAGCTTTTTGTTATTTAACTAGTTCGCATGTTTTGTATCTAGTCTATATCCTAAAACGAGCAAAATCGAGTGTTTTCCTAGTATTTAAAAGATCACTTACAGCCAATTCATGTAGATATTCCACGATACTATCATAGGGTCTACATTGCACTGTCGCACCTTCCGAAGTTAAATGGTCTATCACCAATTGGGAGAGTGTCCCATCACCCCAGAACAGCTTTGCTGAGCTGGTGGTGATCACCAAGTAAGAGAAGAAGACGGGATTATATTGTATATCACTACCACGTAGATTTAATGTATCTGAAAGATATGTCTTGTGTAAATCATACTAATATTATAAATGCGAAAGTTTAGATGGATGTTAGAGTTTGTAGCCTAAACTGCTGAACGGATTTTAATAAAATTTGGTATAGATGTAGAGGATAGTCTGGAACAACACATAGGCTACTCACGTTTGTTATTTTTTAATTTCGCGCGAATAGTCGCGGGCGAAAGCTAGTAATCAATAAAAAGAGTGTTTTTTTAATCTATATATCTTAGGGCCTGTCCCACCAAATTGTAAATTGTTTGATAACAATCCAACATGTAAAATGTGTGATGGAAATATCGGATTTTGTTACATTATCTGACAGTAACGTTGTATTTAAGCTATCTGAGACTCTATCAGCCAGAGGTGGGACAGACCCTAAATATTGTAAATGAGAACGTTTAGATTAGATGGATGTTAGAGTTTGTAGCCTAAACTGCTGAACAAATCTTGATGAAATTTGTCATAGATGTAGAGGATAGTCTGGAAGAAGTCATAGGCTACTTTTTTTAATTCCACGCGGACAGAGTCGCGGTCGAAAGCTAGTAATAATTCTAAATGCAGCAGTTACTTACACGCAACTTCGTCTAATGCGGTTATAACCAACGCAGACGCTTTCTTCTCCTTCATCTTCTCTCTTAATTCTTCTATCTTCTTACCGGAAGCTTTACCTGGAAGAATTTCTCTATGCCAGTATTCAAGTGTGTACAAGCCAGTAGACGCAGTATTCTAACTTACCTGTATATTTAACATGCAGTGGTAGAATCTCATTATGCGGTCTTCTCGGAGGAGCATCTTTCGTCTGAACCCTCACTTGGTCAACCAAATTGTTAGGAACCGCTATTAATTCCATTTTGGCTTTTTTCAAAGCTGTCTGAAATAATACATTATTATTGAAAAATAACTCAAATAGTAACTTATAGTTTTTTTTATTGGTTTAATTACATCATAGAAACCTATAAAATTGTCATTTTCTATACTAATACTATAAAGAGGAAAGATTTGTATTTTTGTATGCATTCGATTCATGAAACTACTGGGATAATTTCAAGAATTCTTTCACCATGAGAAAGATAATTTATCTATAAGTAACATTGGCTGTATTTTTTAATTTTACGCAGGCGAAGTCGCAAGCAACAGCTATTATATTACAAACTAGTTTTCTTCGTTCGCTTGAAATTAAAAATATAGCCTATATTACTTACCGATTACGTATCTTTTAATGGTGATTTTTTGAAATCGACCCAGTAGTTTTTGAGTTATTTCAATACATATCAGAATCCAAAAATACGATTATTTTCTCTTTATAATATTAATATAGATATAATAAACTTTTTTCTTGAATCACTCTATATTCTATAATTCAGTATACATATAGACAGTTAGAAGCGACTTCGATTTATTAACCGAAAATCCAAAAGTAGAAAGTTCTTAATTCATCTTTATATATTTTTTGTATTTCGATGTATATTTTAAACTAGCTGTTGCTCCCGACTTCGCCCGCGTTACTTTACAAAAATATGCCCATGTTACTCACAGATAAATTACCTTTCTAATAGTAAAGGCATTTTTAAAATCGTCCCAGTAGTTTTGGAGTTTTTTCGATACATACAATACAAATGTTTCCTCTTTATAATATTAGTATAGTTTATAGTCACCTGTAATGGCGTCCATTCATCTCTGCTCATCGTTTTCGGATCTGCCCCAACAACTGACCCTTCAACTAAATTTGTTGTCAACCATTTCTCCATCGTCAAAGTTTCCGTCAATGCTGACAAACATACAAATAGTATATTCAACATAGACATTTTTAAATTCAAATAAAATGAATATTACAATTGTTAGCTTTTTAATTATTTTGACGTATTCTGTATTCTTGACGGTTATTAGTCTGTGCTATAAATCAATACCATTTGTCATAATTTGAAATAACGATATAAGCTTTGTAATTGTGATCCCAAACATTATTTAAAATGTTTATGTGGTTTTAAAATGTCGTAATTGTGCTTGTTATGTTAATAATCGGATAGTAGTCGGATGTCAAAATAATGGTGTTGCATTATCTCGACGACACGACGGCCATATTGGTAAGGTTATTCTGTGCAAATTGGAAGAAAACATAAGAGGTAAAGAAGACTATATTTTATTAAAGCATAACATGGCTGTGACGCCCATACAATGAAAATATTCAAACTAATATTATAAATGTAAATTTGGATAGATGGATGGATGTTTGTTAGAATTTGTAGCCTAAACAGCTAAATGGATCTGGATGAAATTTAACATAGACGTAGAGGATAATCTGGAAGAACACATAGGCTACTTTCTTTTGTTTTTATCAATACTACCCAAACGGAGTCGCGGGCGGAAGCTATTATTTAACAGATTTACTCACACATCTTCATTAATGTCCACAGCGTATTATCCGTTTCCTTCTCAAATTGGGTGTAATATCTCCCATCAGTCCAGACTAGTGCATGCGAAGATGTTACTAAAGCAGTGCCGGCAGAACCCGTGAATCCTGATATCCATTCCCGACGGGCATCCACTGATGCGATATATTCGGACTGCAAAAAAGTGCTTACATGCTCAAGTTTTTTGGTATATTACATACTAGCTGTTACACGCGAATTCGCCCGCCGTGAAATAAGAAAAATTATCTTTCTAACGGTGAATTATTAAAATACCCAGTAGTTTTTGAGTTATTTTGAATACAAAAATACAAATCTTTCCTCTTAATAATATTAGTATAGAATATACTTACGTTATGTGCGTCTGCGGTCGGTATAATATACGCAGACAGCGCTGTCGGTTGACTTGCCATGAGAGCTCGAAGCGCTGTTAAACGCTGCAGCGTCATATTGGAGTGTATTGTTGAACTATTTGTTAATGTAGCTGCATTCGCTGCTGTATACCTGAAAAATAGATATGTCATTTATTATTAACAGTTTAAAAAAAAAAACTTTATTAGTAGCCTGTGTTCTTCCCGACTATATTCTACATCTGTGACAAATCTATACATATAATAAAATGGGAGTTTCTGTATGTAGTATCAAAAGAAAAATTTCAGATTTCGGGAAGATGTATTTTCGTTGCTGATAACGAAAATTGCATTTTTTTTGTCTGTCTGTCTTTCCGTAAGCCGCGTTTGTTCCGGGTAATCTCCGAAACAGCTGGGCCGATTTCGACTGGACTCTAGTTCTGCCTTTGGGGTAGAACAATTTTTTTCTTTTTTGTGTAGTAATATAAAATCAATAGATATGTATTTTATGGCACTAAACTCTTTACTATAAAATTGTCTATGAATTTAAAAGTAACATTTCATGATGACAGCTTTAACAATTTAAATATTTATACAAAAGTTATATTTCTTACAAAAGAAAATGTAAAAAAAAAGGAAAAAAACTTACACCATAATCACTTTAAATAAAAAACACGTTAAAAACATAGTAAGATCCCAAATGAACGAGGAGATGCTAACATTTTTCGTTCGAAAATATTCAACGTCAACGAAAATGTAAACGCAAACTGAATGCGAAATGACATTTGCTAGTGTTGTGCCCGACTCTATTATCGATATGAAATGTTTTTAGTTTATAGACATTTATCGATATCGACATCTTAACCCCTAAATGCACGATGATGCATTTATACATCAGTCTTTTCTTACCCAATAGACTAATTTATTACCAGTTTCAATTTATGGTATTTAAAAATAAAAAATAGTATATCAAACTTTTCAGTTCAATAAATTATCCTCCTTTCACAGGAGAAAAGAAAAAAATAATTCATGAATTGAACTCTACAAAGAGAAAATTCCGAAAGTCAATTTACATATAATGGTAGACAAAGATGTATAGAAAAGTAGTAAATACTGTGACACTACGTAGGGACAAAGGAAGGATTATGAATCTCTAGTTACAAAAAAATCGACAATGGAAAACATCACTATAGAAAATTACTCTGTCCCGAGTCCGTAACATTGACCAGCGTAACGAAAACTTTATTGGACAAGTGGAAGTACTTAAATTTCTATAATAAACCAAATTGAACTTTATTCTTAGTCTTTTAAACTTAAAATCGCTTGTACATTGTGATTGTGAAACACTTACGTTTTTTGTATTCGATCACAATGTCTTTATTTTGTATGAAAACTAGATTTATAGGCTACGATTTTATTCCTTGACAGACCAAGGCAATGACTGTTATAAAGATTCATAAGTTTATTTAGTACTGCTATCCGCGACTTTGTCCACGCAATATTAATATAAATCGTAGGGTATAATATGCCCGTCTATGTTAGCTACCCTCCAGTGAAAATCCTGTCGAAACAAACGCGGCTTGCGGACAGACAGACAAAAAAATTTAAATGTGATTTTTATCAGCAACGCAAATAAATCGTCTTCACGAAATCTGGATTTTTTTTTTAATATTACAAACAGACACTCCAATTTTATTATATGTAAAGATAGCTCGACCAGAAATGTAAAAATCCTGGCCCTATTCCGTCAAAATAAGCATATTATTTCTTTGCGTACTAAAAAAATTATAACAAAAAGTCGATTGAAGTGTGTAATAATGTTCTTTGTTATGTTATGCTTGCATTTTTTCTAAGAATTAGATGCATCATTTTTATTTATGAATTTGAAAATGTATCGATATATTTCCAATTAATCAATCAAGTAACATCACTAATAAAAATCTAAGATAACACAGGTCGTTGTATTATAACTTTTTTCTGATAATATTGTACGCAGAATATTTCAACGATATTAAAATGCAAATTATATAACAAATAATCACACTCACGTCAACTCTTCGCAGTTTTTAACGAAAACACAGAATAAAAGTACAGAACAAAAATTAAAACGCGGAAAACGTTATATGTAGAAAAAACTAATACAAACAAAAGGATTTTCCAACTGTTTACTTCAAGTCAAACATCTTATTGGCTAGTTAATCATACCAGCCCTTTGTTAATAGTGTCACCATAAAAAAGCTTATTTCAGGACATGTTTTTTAAACAATTAAACACACCACCTGACCTCTTGGTACACATGCAATGTGTTAAAAGAATACCATGCCTACATTTAACGGACAGAGAAACAAGACACAAAGAGAATTTAACACCTTTTTCTGGAAGGTTCAGACGGGGGTAAGGAAATCCGGGATGGATTATACGTTTCCATCGTCATTTACTTCCTCTTCCCACATGATTAAACACTAGCTTTCGCAAGCGACTCCGTCCGCGCGGAATTTAAAGAAACAAAAACAATTAGTTGATGTGTTCTTTCAGGCTATCCTCTACATTTTTGCCAAATTTCATCGAGATTCGTTAAGTCGTTTAGGCTACAAATTGTAACTAACATCCATACATCTAAACTTTTGCTACATAAGTAACATTTACTTTGATAATGCCATTTAAGAATCTCACTAGTTACACAATCTGACAGAACTTAATAGTAGATGGTAAAGAACAGGGAATTAACACAATTTCGGGACTTATCCATAATAATACATAAATAATGGTTATCCGAGTGTACATAAGATAATACTTCATAACTGTCTTTATTTACAAGTAATTAAGAGATAAAGCATTGTAGAAGGCCAACTGAAGCATTCAGAATACAATACAATAAGCCACGCCTTAAAACAAGTATCAAATCATAACCTCAATCTTCTATCTATACATATAATAATATTGAAGTGTCTGTTTGTAATTGAATAGAAAAATTCCAGATTCCGGGAAGATGTGGTATGATAGCTGATAAAGAAAATCGCATTTAAAATTTTATCTGTCTGTCTGTCCGCAAGCCGTGTTTGTTCCGGGTAACTACCGTAACGACTGGGCCAATTTCGACTGGACTTTCACTGAAGGGTAGCTGACATAGACGGCCATGTTATAGGCTGCTTTTTTAAATTCCGCGATGTCAAAATGGCGTAGAGGGTGGTCCAAATTTGCGCTAGTGAAGTTTGCGGGCGACAGATCGTGTTTCTATACATGTTTTGGACAATGAAAACTCGCTGTTATAATATAAAATGTCAACCTATTAATACTAGAATATCACAGCTAAAGGTCAATAAGAATACAATTGAACCATGAATCATAATTACAGTTGACTAGCTGTTGCTCGCGACTTCACCCGCGTTAAAATATAGCCTGTTACTCAGAGATAAATTTCCTTTCCAAGGATGAAAGAATTTTTAAAATTGGCATAGTAGTTTTTGAGTTATTTCATTACATAAAAATATATAAATGTTTTCGCTTTATAATATTACTATGGACTATCTTTCTCAAAAGTATCCCATACTAGTGACTATCCTCTACATCTATGCAGAATTTCATCAAGATTTGTTCAGCAATTTTAGCTACAAACACTTATCAAAACTATTACAATATTAGTAACGTATAGATAGTAACAGTGGTAGAGCCCGCTTTAACATCTTTACACGAATGGGCCGGCTCGTCCCAGCAATATCACGACTACACAGATAACAGGCGTGAAGTGGAAGCAATTCCGCGTTTCGTCTGATGAGTGTTAAAATAAATAGCCTATGTTACTCACGGATAAATTAGCTATCTAATAGCGAATTTTTGAAATCGGCCCAGTAGTTTTTAGGTAAATCAAATATATACAAAAATCCAAATCTTCATATTAGTAAAGATAGGAGTCATCCATCTATCTCTTTCTAGGTCTACCTCTTATTATCCCCACTCTCATAACTAAACCTCTTGTTAATAAAAATCACATATTATGAATTCATCATTTATTAATACATTTTTTACAAAATTTTTAAAAACTAACAAACACTAAGAACATTAAATATCTGTTTAAGGCATTGTTTTAGTAGTGTGTACAGGACATGTTGTCAAAGAATTAAATTTGGTACCCATTTATGAGCAAATATTTTCAAACGGGGATAAATTGCTTTTGAACATGGTTTTCAGTGGACATGTTCACAAAATATAGAATTATTTCAAACAATTTTTATAGCTATTAACTTATTAAAACTGAGACATTATACTATATAATTTATAATATGGCTACTCACATGGGAACTTTCGGTGTAGGCACAAGTTACAGTAACCACTCAAGAAGGACCCCCGACAGGTCTGAAACTGGTCGGTGCCAACACCGAAAGTTCCCATATGAGTGTAGCTGTGTTATAAATTATTTTTTTATAGCATAGAAGCAATATATATTGTGCTCTCTCTATAGAAATGAGAGCAGGATAAATTTGTTAAAAAGTACAGATTCACAATCTAAAAAATCACCACAATTTATCTTCAATTATATATAATGTTACTAAGGCAGCTTTCAAATTACAAGATTTTTCACATATATACCAAAGATCAAATTATTAAAAACAAAAAATCTCCTTATTTTATATATTTACATCTTATTTTGCTGTACATAAGAAATAACTTAACATAAATTCTTAATACCAAAGTTAAATGGGCTACATAAGACAAAACAATTTTCTAAAATAAAGTGAGAAGCAAGAGGTCAATGAAATTCGCCAGAATGGCGAAGCGACTGTTGTGTAGACATTTACATTAGTTAGACAATATCCCTTTTATTTGAAAATGACAGAAAATAGGATTATTCGAAAGATAATTCCCCTAGCTATCCCCTCTCCCGTTAAACAAACAAAAATTTAAGAATATAAAATAGGTAACTCTACTAAAATGAATGACTTGTAGATCAGTTCACATTTGAAGATCATTGAATCCATTCACAGATCAGTTCAATGTAGGGTTGTAACGGAGGCCATTTTAACGGAAGCGGATGCGGACGCGGAGGCGAAGGGCTTCACCTCTGCAGAAGCGGAGATTAAAGGACGCGGAAGCGGAGGTCAATAATAAAATGTTAATTGCGATTTATTAAAGAAATAAAAACTAAGACTATGTTAATTCAAAATACAGATTGGTACATAATTACAAGATACAGTTTATTATGCAAATATAATGTATAACAATTATAGTTAGTTTACTTATCACGGCGCGTTAAAAACGTAAATTAACCTCAGAAAAGCATAAGAAGTAACACATGCGGAAGCGGAGTTCCGTTACAACCCTAGTTCAATGAACAGCAAGCAAGTCACCACAATTGTGGCTCAGATCACAGTTATTGTACAATGAGCTATGATCTGTTGTAGTGGTCGAGCTACAGCTCAATAATTCAAGCCAATGTTATGTTAATATCTAATCAGTGTCGGTTTTAGGTCTACTGATGCCTTAAGCAAGATTTCAGCAGTGATTTTTATTTTATAATGTCTAAGTAGGAGAATCATCATCAAAAGAATGATGGGGTCTACAAATCATTAAAAAAAGAAATAGGAGAAGGGATAGGTAAGAGTTATTGGAGACCTAGCACCCTTTTCAAATGCACACTGGGCAGTCGCTCAACTGTGTCCTCCTCTAACACTATATTGATAATAAATCCATTAATTTCTTCAATATTTAGACACATTATTTTAAACCCATTATTCACAGAATCTTAGTAATGAAAGATTTATTCTTGCATGTTTTCAGACCCATATTCTCTGTACATCATATTGCTTTTCTTGTTGTTTATTTAATTAACATAATCTGAAATGAAGGTAGAATGAAAATTAATATTGTCATATATAAATCAATATATACTAATAAACAATAGTTAAACAGTGTCTTTCTATACTTAGAATTTAAAAATAATAATTATAGCTTATATGCCTTAGTAATAATGTAGCTTTTGAACAGCAAAATAATTTTATAATACTCTTCTTCAGTTCATTTCTTGTGAAGTTATTATTTAATTGTCTACACAAATATTGACTTTTATAACTGCCTGATATAATGTTAGAAAACAATATTCAGCTAAGTCCCTACTCTAAATTAGAAACTAGGCTTTTGTCAACCACACTGCAAAGCATATTGGTACATGGCAGGTCCCAAACCTGACCTGCTGATTAAATGCCTAACTTTTTTTTATAAGAGAGCTGGCCAAAAACGCCCATGGACATCCACAACACCAGAGGAACTACAGATGCGTTGCCAACCTTTGAGGAAATTGTATGCTCACTTCTTGAAGGACTCTAAGTAGTACTGGTTTGGAAATACTGTTCCACCACGCCATTGACACTCCAGCATAAGTTATATGTATAAATAATGTAAAATACTAACCTCAGCATTCCATTGGTGCTATTGAGTTAGAATTATCTCCATATCCACTCAAACTTCCTTGAAATTCCATACCACTAATTTGACTATCAGCATTAAATGATGCACCATACGAATCATTGCTAGGGGCATGAGAAGCTTCTAGATTTGCATCTCCGGAGTCCGCAGCCATTCCAGAGTCAGGTTCAGCCCAATTAATCTTAAACCGAGTCACACGAGGCTCTGATGCTAGTATATTCCTTACTACTTTATCAAATTGAGGTTTCGCTGGTGGATTTTCCCTTAATTCTGGTTCACTTTCACTGTATTCATTATTAATAAAGTAACCGACTCTAACAAACTCTTGTCCTCTGTACGAACACGTTAATAACACAACAGTGACGCCTAATGCGTCGTTTTCGGGTATCCGAGTGACGTCAGGTGGTGGCGCTTGGAAGACAAACATGTGTCTACCCTCAGGTATGGGTCCGACGTAAATCGTGTCTAATACTTGATCGTGTTCCTCAGTTTCAGCTGAACCAACGTAAATCATCTTCCATTCTAAATCTTCTTTAAGTTCTTCAATGCACTCGAAGGTCAATTCGAATTGGAAAGGATTAAGAAATGGACTCGGATTGTCCAGCACGACGACGTTGGTTATATGCACTTTTGCCATATCGAAATTATTAAAGTATTCACGTTGTTAGCACTAGAAAGACTTAAAAACTTCGTTTTCTTCGATAATAAGAACGTTAGAAACAGTTTGTATTATGTAAATCCAAGTTAAAACCGTTTATAATTGAAGACGAAAGAAGATACGGCGAAAAGTGACAAATATTTTGGCGGTTCAAATGGTCACGTGATCAAAACTTGCGACTACAACGCCACACTCGGAGGGATTAGAAACTACAATTAAAAAATAATAATCATGATAACATCATTACATTCCATTCGCTATTCTGAGATTATTTCACGCAATTATAGTATTTACAATTCACGCCATTAAAATAAAGAGGATGCATTTTGTCAGAAATAAGAAAAAGTGAAAAACTTACCTGTTATTTACTATTTCTCGTTACTTATCACAACAACAGACGTCAGACTTGTGACATAAAGTTATAGAAATGTACATAGACAACTATAGAGAAAGGAAAACATATTTGTGCCAAGTTTTAAAGTTAAATGGTATTTAATTAAATAGGCAATCTGAAGACAAACAAAAAATGCTTAATTTAATGTAAATAAATGTATTTTTTAAATAAAATATCACATCTTTAATAAATCGGCTGTAAACAAAAATGAATGTCATTCGAATGGCGTCGGTACATCTGTCATATTGTGTACGTTGTGAATTTATGCTGTCAAAAACAAATCTTGTTTTGCGCTGTGTGATTTACAAGACTGCTATTAATAAGGATACATATCATTAACAATTGCGTGCATAACTCTATAGTTAACGACATGAAGGTCGACCGTTGAAAGCATATCGCTATTACAATATCTGTACTTCGACTCAGGTATTTTCACAAGTATTTACCAAAACAAATCCTCTTATTTACTTTCATTTACTTAGATAATAGTGTAAATATAAGTGTTGATAATTTTAAATAAAACTTTCTATACATACTTTAAAAAGACTGCCTGTGAAAGGTTCAACATATTTTACGCTTGACTCACCACACTGTCCAATTTTATCCTCGTATTTCGCAGTGTTCGCTTTCATTTCGACCGAAAAAATGCACAATTGCTTCAACTTCACGCGTATATTCGAAAGATAAGTAAAATAATAAAAAAGTGTTTATTTAATTCCAGATAAATATTTAAAATATGACTTCAAATAGAGAGGAGGGTCCTGTTTATTACAGGGAAATCCAGAAGAATTCCTTCCTTAAGAGGATACCAAATGATGTTAATAACAGTAAACTAAGGCCTCTTACACATAAGGTATGTTCTTACAAGCCTATCGAAGGTTGTCTATAGTGTATTTATATGGAAAAGTAAACAAAATCTAATTTTTATAAAATTTACATTTTTTTAAAACCCTATTTTAGTAGGGAATAAACTTTTAATTTAAATGATGGATCATACTTTCATACTAATATTATAAATGTGAAAGTTTAGATGGATGGATGTTTGTTAGAGTTTGTAGCCTAAACAGCTGAATGGATTTAAATGAAATTTGGTATAGATGTAGAGGATAGTCTGAAACAACACATAGGATATTCACTTTTGATTTAATATTCCCTTTGTTGATGGAATCATGGATGAAAGCTAGTTTTATATAAAATAAAAAAAATTGTAAATTAAAAAAAAATATGTTATTGTCAGTTGAAAATTATAAATTTGTACACGAGTTTTAACGTAAATATGCCGATGTGTGTTTACCGCATAGTATTTGAAGTCCAGTTAACTTATTAAAACTTTCATTAAACACTATTATGTGCCTACTTAGTGCAGTATAATTTCTACTGTAGATACTACTGTTAAATTCATGTTTATATGAAACGAGCTGTTGCCCGCGACTTCGTCCGCGTGGTACAAACTATGTATATTACAAAAAGTCACGTATCCCTCGGGAACCGGACATTTCTCGGGGATGAAGCTTTATCCCATGTGTACTCCAGACTTTGTTTTATATCTGTGCCAAATTTCAATAAGATATGTTGAACCGTTGCAGAATGATTGAGTAAACATTAAAAAACTAAATTAATAAATCACACGGGAACCGTAACTATTCCCGGGATAAAAAGTAGCCTTTGTGTTCTTCCAGACTATGCTCTAAACCTGTGCCAAATTTCATAGAGATCCGTTCAGCCGTTTAGGCTACAAACGCTAACAAACATCCAACCATCCATCCATCCATCTAAACTTTCGCATTTATAATATTAGTGAGATTGGACTATTTTGTAAATTTTCAGAAGCAACAACTCAAACCGATGTGGACATTATTCTGTGTACATAATGGACGGACACCGTTTTTAGAACAGTATCCCGAGCCAGATTCTCCAACAACCTTAACACATCGACCAACATGGAGGGTATGTCTAAAGTCAGCGAGACATGTAACGGCCAGCGTTAAACCTCACACTGGTGATGAATATGACTTCCTGATAGATACAGACCAAGGTCCTGTGAGAATGTTAGCTCCGGATTGGTGAGTTGATATAATTTATAAGAAACTATCTGTCCCATGCGGCTTCATCCGCATGAAATTATGATAGTTTTATTTCATTGTTTACATTTGTCTAATTATCAATACCAAATGTCAAACTGACATGACATGACGTACCTTGGCAATCTTGTTTCCTTACTGATGGCAGCAACTTATGGTGTCTTTCCCACATAAAGGGTTTTACTCCAAATATTTACCCCCTAAGTTTATTGGTGTGAAAAACATATAGCCTAAAGTGTGACATAAGTGTAGGGCTTTTTATTAAAGAAAAAATATTTAAAAGCATGCTGTAATTGCAGACATCTTAGGCAACAAAGAAGTGTGTGTTTATGCTTTATTATATTAGTATAGATAGTATAGAAGTATAGATTAGGTAAACAGAGAAAAGATCAATCTATTTCCATACTAATATTATAAAAAGAAAAATTTGTATTTTTGTATGTATTGAAATAACTCAAAAACTACTGGGCTGTTTTCGAAAATTCATTCACCATTCGTCATTATTTTTTTATCACGGGGACGAAGTCGCGAGCTACAGCTAGTTTCATATGTTGGTCATTGTAATATTTTAATTTTTTCAGTTATTTTTCAATAATGTTAGGTGGACAGTAAATTAAATTGCAATGTCTGTATGTAATGTCGAATTTAAATACAGTTTTTTGTCTGTGCATCCACAAATCTACATTTGTTCTTTATAATCTCCAGAATGGATAAACCGATTTTGACAAAACTGTGACAGAAATATAGCTAATGTATGCGGGAATGTTATAGGCTAGTTTTTTTAATTTCTTGCCCCCATTATACGTGACTATATTACCCGTTACCTTCTTAGGGATTCAATGCAGGAATGGGTGACCACCCTTAGGAACAAATTACATGAACTGAAGATCCTGGGTAAGGGTGAGAATGTGTACTGCGCGGCGCCGGTCGCCCCCGCCCCCCGCGCGGCGGCACGGGACCCCACCTCCCCCCTACCCCCAACACCACCTGTGCCTCCAGATAGGTGAGTTATAAAGAATTTAATAGGTCCCCTAAAGAGCCTACCCTAAGTTTGTATACCATAGTCATATTGGTATTTCTGCACAGCTATAAGTGCCATGAGCCTAATGGTTTGGGGTACGGACTACCCGATCTTGCGGTCGAGGGTTCGAATCCCGCCATTCAACTGTCAACCATATCCTAGCACAAGCTAACAGCTCAGTTGGAATGGTTAAAGGAAATATTAGTAAATTAACAAAAATCTACTAATATTTTTACTTTAAAAATAAAAAAGAAAAATATATTGGTATAAGACGGGATTTGAATCCAGGAACTGTAGATTATAAGTCAAGGGCATAATACCTTAACTACCGACCACCAATGGTTATAAAAATTTACTGTTACTTCTTACTAATATTATAAATGCGAAGGTTTAGATGGATAGATGTTTGTTAGAGTTTGTATCCTAAACTGCTGAATGGATCTCGATGAAATTTGTCATAGATGTAGAGGGTAGTCTGGAAAAACACATAGACTACTATTGTTATTTTTTAATTGCACCCACAAACATAGGCCAAAGCTAGTATCTCATAATTTTGATAATAGCTTATTGTTTTTGTCCTCTAAAGTATTAAAAAATAATTTCAGAGTACCAGGTATTGAATTAAACACACAAACCAGACAACCGGAAACCAGTGAACAAACTGAACCAACCGAAACCGAACCAGAAACCCAAATAGAAACAGAACAGGAGACCGAAGCAATTGATATATCAAATTGGGATGTAACATTACCTAGTACCAGTCAAAGTGATCCTAAGAAAAGTGTTACTAAAATATGTGGTCAAAATATATGTTTGGATGATTCTATATTAAAAAGGAATACGGAAATAACAGATAGTGATGAAGAGTTCTTCACAGAAATAGATAGGATTCACGAATCTATGGAGAATCTATCGATTAATGAAAATAATTACACACAAAGGGTGGTTGTTACTAACAATAGTGAAAACAATGGTGAAGATTCACAAAGGTATGTATTTTTAGTTAAATACGAGCTGTTGCCCGCGACTTCGTACGCGTGGTATTAGAAAATATACAAACTATATAAATTACAAAAAGCTACGTATCCCGGGAACCGGACATTTCTCGGGGATGAAGCTTATCCCATGTGTACTCTAGACTTTGTTTTCTATCTGTGCCAAATTTCAATAAGATATGTTGAACCGTTACAGAATGATCGAGTAAACATTAAAAAACTAAATAAATGAATCCCACGGGAACCGTAACTATTCCCGGGATAGAAAGTAGCCTATGTGCTCTTCCAGACTATGCTCTAAACCTGTACGAAATTTCATGGAGATCCGTTCAGCCGTTTAGGCTACAAACGCTAACAAACATCCATCCATCCATCCATCCATCCATCCATCTATCCATCTATCCATCCATCCATCCATCTAAACTCTCGCATTTATAATATTAGTAAGATTAGTAAGATTATTTCTTATTATAATATTATAAATATGAAAGTTTAGATGGATGGATGTTTGTTAGAGTTTATAGCCGAAACAGCTGAATTCGATGAAATTTAGTATAGAGGTAGAAGATAGTATGGAAGAACACATAGGCTTTTTTTTACACATTTGTTCTTTAATTCCACGCAGATGGAGTCGCAGGCGAAAGCTAGTTCTATATGTTTTCTTAAAGACTTTCTGGTATTTTACATGAAAAACTAACTTTAATTCAGTACAGTCAACATTATAAATATGTTTATAGTTATTGGCTTTTGCCAGCGACTCCGTCCGCAGTAAATAAAAAATATAGCCTATAAATTGTAAGTGTAAGGCTTTTTAACAAAACTGGAATCACTCAAAAATTAAGCTCTTAATGGCATCATACATAATAAAGTGTTTTTTTATTATATTAGTATAGTAAAGTTTATATAAAATATTAGTAGTTACTGTAGACGTTATATATTTAATTTTTATTCCAGCCTACCCCAAAGAACGAATGTAACAGTAATTCAAGTCTCCAATAAAGGTCCTCCGCACACAGCCATTCCAGTCCTAGGTCCAGAAACTGATGTTTTTGACTTCAATTTTAAACAAAACGTGACAGTTTCACCTGACACTGGTCAAAGTGACCAACATAGCTTTATAAATATAGTCAATACTGAAATAAACGTTCAAAATACCAACGAAAATGACTATGGGACGATATTCTCCAAAAACGATGATTACGGCCATTTAAGTTTGACAACCACTGTCAGTCTGACAGGAGAAGCTGTCAAAGCGACAGATGACATCTACGAAAGATTATGTATGGCGTCCACGTCCAGAGACAAGCCGACGTCGCCGTTGCCAGTTAATAAAATTAAAAATATGGACAAAATCAGGAAATCGTCTTTACCTAATTTGGAATTATCATCGGAATCTGATTATGAATATTTATACCCTAATACTAGTCGGAATAGGAATAATACTACTAATGTTACTTTAAATGTGACTGAAGATTCTACTAATGGTCGTTCGGAAGTTAACTCGAACGAAACTCGAACGAATGTGACGAATGCTATACAGTCTGTTAGTAATTTGAACCCTAATACAAGGGTGTTAAGAACCAATGTTGAAAGATCTCATAGTCAGAACGCTTGTGATGGTGCTGGAAGATTGAAAGAAAATTTGTTAAGAAAAGTACATAATAGTCCGAAGAGAGAAGCTAAAAATGGTAAGCAATAGTTTAACAGTGGTAGTGCCCGCTTTAACATCTTAGCACTGCAGGGCTCGCCCCCAATACCACGACCACACAAGACAGGCGTGAAGTGGAAGCAATTCTGTGTACAGTCTGATGAGTGTGGTGCCGGAGGCCTAATTTAAATGCCTTTTCCTTTCCACCCTTTTCTTTTAAGGAGAGGATGGGAAGGGGAAGTACGTTTGACGGTGGAGGAGATGCATAGGAAGGGGAAATATCCTCTTTATGTGCGTCTCCTCCGTCGGATAAGGGTAGGCAACGCATCAGCAACTGTGGATGTCTATGGGCAGCGGTCGCTTCGCCATTTGAAGGATTCTGGGGACTGTTTGCCACCTTGTTATAAAAAAAAAAAGTTTATAACACTATTCGTCCGCAGAATCCAAAATAATATTTTCCCTTATAGTATATATTACTAGCTTTTGCCTGCGATTCCGTTTGTTTGGATTTAATAAACTATCCTCTACATCTGTGACAAATTTTACTGAAATCCGTTCAGCAGTTTAATTTACTAACTTTCACATCTTAATTATATTTAAAATGAGAAAGCTTAGGTGTATAATGTTAGGAATAAAATTAGTACAGTGCTATAGAATTGGCGCAACTCTAGATTATCGGCATAAACGGCACGTCCCTAGCTGACAGCTGTCAATGTCACTAGAAGTATGGATAGATTGGCGCGTAACTTGAGTCTTGACGTATTGCTCTGAGTTAAAAGCGACAGTATCAAATAAGTTTTCTAATAATAGATGGATGGGTGTTTCTTAAAGTTTATATCCTAAACTTCTGAACTATATCTATGAATTTTGTCATAGTTAAAATCTGGAAGAACACATAGGATACTCACTTTTGTTTTTTTAATTCCTTGCGGACGGAATCTTATGCGAAAGTTAGGTTACAATATTAGTATGAAGTAATTTGTTAGTCAGTGATAATTTATCTATCTAAAAGTGAAAGAATTTTAAAAATTGCCCCAGTAGTTTATGAGTTTATCCGTTACATACAAAAAAACTTCTCTTTAGATATAGATAAATTGAATTTTATTAACCTGATAGATTTATATCCCTTGTTGTTCATATTTGGTAGGGTTTATACCTTTTTTTTACTTATTTTTAGATAAAAATGAGGCCCCCAAGCCAATTTGGAAGCGTGGTTTAACAGAGTTGTCTTTGTTAAGTCGGCTGAGAGGTTTGGGTCAAGGAAAGAGACAAGAAAGTCCGACAAGACAAGAGGAACCAGGAGACAGGTATGTTACTAGCTGTTACTCGCGACTTCGTCCACGCGTGATTTAAAAATATAGCCTATGTTACTCTCAGATAAATTACCTTTCTAATGGTGAAAGAATTTTTAAAATCGGTTCAGTAGTTTCTATGTGAATCAATTACTTACAAAAATACAAATCTTTCCTCTTTATAATATTAGTATAGACTAACTTTTGCTCGCGATTTATCAACGTGGTATTAGAAAATAATGAAAACTGTAGCCTGTGTTACTCAGTAATAACAAAGCTTTTTATTGGTGTAAGAATTTTTGAAATCGACCCAGTAGTTTTTGAGTTTTTTCAATACATACAAAAATACAAATCTTTACTTTAATATTAGTATACATAGTTAACAGCGCTATTTTATTCCTGACGCAATAGGAAAGGTTTTCGTCTATTTTGATAGATCGAGTCATAGAGTAACAAACATCCATACATTTCCAGGGTAACGTCTCCAGTCAAAGTTGTACATAGATCGAGACCTCAAGGTAGAGTCGACAGCAGTAGGAGAAGAAGTAACTCTCTCAGTAATGGTATGTTTTTTTTTTAATCTTATTATAGCAGTTTCCGTATTTTTTTTTTTTTATAATATAAGGTGGCAAACGAGCAAGCGGCCACCTGAATCCACCGAAATGGAAAGCGACCGCTGCCCATAAACATCCGCAATTGCAGATGCGCTGCCTACCCTTCATTGATGGAGGAGGAGACGCACATAAAGAGGATATTTCCCCTTCCTATGCGTCTCCTTCACTGTCAAATCCACATTTCCTTCCCATCCTTTCCTCTTAAGAGAAGGGTGGAAAGGGAAAGGGATAAAATTAGGCCTCCGGCACCACACTCATCAGACGAAACGCGGAGTTGCTTCCACTTCACGCCTGTTTTCTGTGTGGTCGTGGTATTACTGGGGGCGAGCCGGCCAATTCGTGCGAAGATGTTAAAGCGGGCACTACCACTGTTAAATTGCACTGTATGAATTGAAAAAAAATCTTTAATTAGTGTCAAAAATTAAACGCACAGACTTTTCTATTAGATAATACTTGTTACCAAAAATCTTGCTTTAATACTATTGGCTTGTATTTTTGTCCCTTTCTAGCATAACGGTTTTTTTTTAATTTATTCAACCCCTAAATTAGATAGCGTGGAAATATATAGCCTATAGCGTGGTATAATGTATGGGTTTTTATAAAAATGAGAGATAGCAAAGTTTGACTTTTTGCTTTGGTATTTTATAAGTAAAGCTGTTACTTGTACCTTCGTCCACAAGAAATCTATAAATATAGCCTATCTTACTCACCGATAATGTAGGTTTATAATGGCGTAAGAATTTGAAATCGACCCAGTAGTTTTTCCAATACATACAAAAATACAAATCCTTCCTTTAACTCATGAGAACTCTTACATGAAAATTGTAATATGGATGGATGGATGTTATTTGTACTAATATTATAAAGAGGAAAGATTTGTATTTTTCTATAAATAACTCAAAAACTACTGGGACGATTTAAAAAATTCTTACACCATTAGAAAGCTTTATAAGTAACATAGGCTGTATTTCTATTTTTTAATTTGACGCTGGAGAAGTCGCGAGCAACAGCTAGTTATTTATATCACCCCCTATATTGCGTGACGTAGGCCAGTCACCCCCAAACCCCCTATCTGCGGGATCGATGGTCCCATTACGCGCGCGCCAGGCGGCGGCATTACGTGCCGAGCAGCGCCGGGGGGCGGCTGTCGCTACATCGCTCTCTGTCAGAGACCCCCCGATATTTGTGGACTACGAGCGACATGTGTGGTATGTATGAACACTCACCCCCCCATATTCCAACCCTCCTTTTTTTTCGGAATGGAATGCGTTACGCATACTCCGTGCCTCGGGGCAGACACCAGAGTTATGTGGGACTCTCCCCCATAGTGGGGGGCATACCTCACTAAACCCCTCCGTTCCCTCCTGGTCATTTTGTGGGGCGCCACGGGATCGCTTTCGCTTGCCACCGCGATGCCCCACATATTCCAACCCCTCTCACAACTAACATACCCATCTGTCCAATTGAAATTATAAATTTTAAAAAATCCAAAAATTAGGGCCTTTCCCATCACTGGCTGATAGATACTCAGATAGCTTAAAATGACTTCACATGATTTAAACGTTGAATTTTTTATCAGATAATTTACAATATGGTGGGGCAGGCCCTAAGTATCTTTTGTGTTCTTCCAGACTATCCTCTACATCTATGACTAACATGTACAGATGTACATGTTAGTCATAGATGTAGAGAGAGATCTTACTATTATTATAAATGTGAAAGTTCAGATGAACTTTCACATTTATAATAATAGTAAGATGTGAAAGTTTAGATGGATGATGTATGTTTGTGTCTTAAACTACTGAACGGATCTCGATGATTGTCATACAAGTAGATAGTCTGGAAGAACACATAGGTTACTTTTGTTTTGTTTATTTATACGTGTACGGAGTCGCGGGCGATAGCTAGTGAAGGAAAGTGTTTTGTGTAAAGGATAGGTAGATGGGGCGTGGCGGGGGCGCGCTGCGGCGGGCGCTGCGGGGACCGCGTGGCGGCGCTGTGCGGCGCGCAGCCCACCTCCGCCGCGCACGCGCGCGCGCTGCTCAAGGCCGCGCACTCGCCGCTCGTCAGTATACCACTCACTACTCGTGCTACTCGCACTACTCACTACTCGTACTACTCAAACTACTCGCACTACGCACTAGTCACACAACTTGCACTAATCAAACTACTCGCACTTCTCACACTACTCAAACTACTCATACGACTCACACGACTCTCACTGCTCGGACTACGCACTACTGGAACAACTCACTACTCGCACTACTCACACTACTCGCACCACTCGCACCACACACACTACTCGCACCACTCGCACCACACACACTACTCGCACCACTCGCACCACACACACTACTCGCACTACTCGCACTACTCACCTACTTATTTGCTTTCCGCTTAGATTTATTCTGTTAAAAACGATAACTGTAACTCTAACACGATGTTTAGACTTGTTTTATTAATATGTTATTTTCCCTTTCTCTTCAATAAAACAAAGATAATATAAAAATGTGTTAATTCCAGGTAGATATATTATTCCACCGGGTGCCGCTCGGCAAGATATATGTGATAAGCAAAAGAGATAGAGAAAGTATAGGTGAGTTGATGTACTTACTCAGAGAAGTTAATGGTTATTTAATTTGCCCTCAAATTTAATTGTATCTTTGATCACTTAGATACCTGCTTAATAAATATGTACTCTAGTTTTTACCTGACTGATAATAAATATATAAATTTAATTTAAATTGATGGAAATATGTCTGTATTAAGTCTGTTTACAGTATTAATAAGATACTAGCTTTTGCTCGCGATTTCGTCTGTGTGGAATTGAAAAAAAAAAGTATTCTATAGGTTCTTCCACTCTTTATATTTATAAACATCGAGATCTGTTCAGCAGTTTCTGGATGCAAACTCATAAACATCCATACATCCATCCATTTTCATCTTACTTACTATTATTATAAACGAGCTGTTGCCCGCGACTTCGTCCGCGTGGTATAAGAGAACATACGAACTATATAAATTACAGAAAGCTACGTATCCCGGGAACCGGACATTTCTCGGGGATGAAACTTACCCCATGTGTACTCCAGACTTTGTTTTATATCTGTGCCAAATTTCAATGAGATATGTTGAACCGTTGCAGAATTATCGAGTGAACATTAATAAATAAACGAATCCCACGGGAACCGTAACTATTCCCGGGATAAAAAGTAGCCTATGTGTTCTTTCAGAGTATGCTCTACATCTATGCCAAATTTCATCGAGATCCGGTCAGTCGTTTAGGCTACAAACTCTAACAAACATCCATCTAAACTTTCGCATTTATAATATTAGTAAGATGTGAAATTCTATATGTTAGAGTTTGTATCCTTATTTGCCGAACTGATCTCAATGAAACTTTTAAAGGATACTTCATTTTGTTTTTTTTTTAATTCCACGCGGATGGAGTCGCGTGCTTAAACTACTTTTTAATCTATATTATCTATACTATTATAATAAAGCGTAAACATACACTTCTTTGTTGCCTAAAATGTCAGCAATTACACCATATTTTTTTAATAAAAAGCCCTACACTTACGTCACGATTTAGGCTATATATTTTCACGCCATTAAACTTAGGGGTACATAGGAGAGAGACCATAAGTTGCTGCCAACATCAAGAAAGCAAGATTGCCAAGTTTTGTCATGTCATGTCATTTTGACATTTACAAATGACAATTTGACACATAATCACCAGCTCACTATAGGTCCCCACCGAAGGGCTCGGAGCCTACCCTAAGTAAGGGTGGCCATAGTCAACCACGCTGGCCCACTGCGGGTTGGTTGACTTCACACATATCTTTGAATTTCTTCGCCGATATGTGCTGCATCACGATGTTTTCCTTCACCGTAACAACGTCGGGTAAATTATGTACATATGGAAATTCGAAAAAACGAAAATCACAGGTACAGTGGGATTCGAACCCAAGACCTGTAGATTACAAGTCAAGTGCTTAAACCACTGAACCACCGACGCTTTAAATTTGACACATGTAAACAATAAAATAATTTTATGCTGACGAAATCGCATGAACAGCTATTAATATGTTTGAAGTTATGTTGAAATGTCTAATCCAGGTATAAAACTAGACGGGGAGTGTTCGATCAGCGCAGTGGAGGGGGGCTCGGCGGCGCGCGCCGGCCTGCCGCCCCCCGGCAAGTGGGCCGTCACTGAAGTTAACAATAGACCGATAGATTTACTAAAGGTAAAAACATTTATACAAGCTTTCTCCCGCGACTCTGTTCATGTGGAAAAAACATGAGTAGCCTATGTATTCTTCCAGACTACTGTTTGGATGGATGTTTAAGTTTCTTTATCTAGTATGGATGTTTTATGTTTATGTATGGATGTTATGACCGGATCTCGATGTTTGTCATAGATGTAGAGGATAGTCTGGAATTGGAGTACTTTAACGCGGACGAAGTCGCGTGGAAAATCTACTTATGATGAAATGGAAGAGAAAATTTTTGTTATAATATTTTTTTATGTATGAAAAATACTAACTTTTGCCCGCGACTCCGTCCGCGTGGAATTAAAAAAATACAAAAGTGAGTAGCCTATGTGTTCCAGACTATCCTCTACATCTGTACCAAATTTCATCAAAATCCGTTCAGCAGTTTAGGCTACAAACTAACAAACATCCATCTAAACTTTCGCATTTATAATATTAGTATAATTAATAGGGCGGTGAAGAAGAAATGACCCGTCTAAGTATGCACGGTACTGAAGTGTCCATATTAATACAGCCCGCAGCTTTTGTGAAGAAATTACGAGCAGCTATCAAATCTAATAAATCTTTATTAACTATAAGATAAAGTTCAAAATTATACTATTTTAATTAAAAAATTTAAGCGCCTGTTCCACCAAATTGAAAAAAATATGTGATTGAAATATCGGATTTTGTTACCTTATCTGACAAAGACGCCACTTAAGCTATCTGAGCCTCTATCAGCCAGTGGTGGGACAGACCCTTATTGTCACAAAACCTCAACGCCTTTATCTTAAAATAATATTTTTAATGTACAAGAGATTTACTTATTCCTTTTGCAATAAGGTTGAAAAT
The DNA here is from genome assembly GCF_000836215.1 of Papilio polytes. Lineage (NCBI taxonomy): Eukaryota > Metazoa > Arthropoda > Insecta > Lepidoptera > Papilionidae > Papilio > Papilio polytes. The sequence continues at coordinate 864,066 of NW_013526582.1, read as the reverse complement.
CCCTCTAAATTACAAAACAAATAAGGTTGAAAATCACTTTGTATTACGAAATAATGTTGAAAATCACTTTGTATTACGAAATAAGGTTAAAAATCACTTTGGATTACGAAATAAGGTTGAAAATCACTTTGTATTACGAAATAAGGTTAAAAATCACTTTGTATTACGAAATATGGTTGAAAGTCTCTTCGTAATACGACTTAAGATTGAAAATCTCTTTGAATAATGAAATAGGGTTGAAAATATCTTTGTATTATTACGAAATAAGATTGAAAGTCTCTTGTACAGTGAATTAGAAAGATATTAAATCCAAACATATCCTTATTGTGAATTCAAATTCAAAATAAAATGTGAAAATAACATTTGTGATTTAGTAAATTTTAATCGAATTGCATACTTATCTTGTACTTGATAAGGTTGAAAATGCGTTGAGCTATTGTTTAAATAAGAAATTGGTTGTTATTTCCAATGAGAAAAGGTTCATAATTGAATCGAAATGTTTAAGGCTGAACTTTTGGTCCAAGCCCTTATTGGCACTCATTATTTCAACTTTTAGAATGAAATTTTATATGAAATATTCCAAATTAGACGTATGTTTTAGAATTAATGGAAATATTGCAGTTATTTTTGAGTAGCTTATATACAGATTTATATAAAATGCCGCATAATAGATTAACTACGTATTTAATAAAAAAAAAGCACAATTTTTTCTATTAAAAATAATGATTTGTGATTATATAGAAATGACAGCTGAATTTATAATCTACATTAAGTTGGCAGCACTGGAATAGATGTGTTCTATCTCTTTCGCACTTTTCACGTATAAGGTTCTCTGTCTTCTATGGATTGCATTTTTAATATTTCTGTTACATTTTCGTAACTTTTTTTTTTTTAGTTTAATATAAAATCTACAAACTATTGACTTATTATTATTTAAAATTTATATTATAAGCAATAATTTTGTGATATTCATACATTTCAATATATATTTGTAAAAATATTGGATAAACTATCATTCCAAAAAACATTTTAAGGCGATGTAGATCTCTTATGATTTTATTTTATTTAAAATATATAAAAAAAGCAATAATCGTTTAGATGTACAGTAGAACCTCGATAAAGTCCAAAAAATAATATGTTCCCTTCCCATCAGAACCCAAAACCTCTATAACATAGACCCTTGATAACTTAAAACCTCTATAACTTAAAATATTTTGTGTTCCTCTTGGACTTTAACTTTCGAGGTTCTACAGTTTTTGTAATTTCGTTTTTTTGTTCAGTATTTAAACCCATAATTGCTTTATTTTATCTGCAAATTATTTCTCAATCATTGTGATGTTTATTGTAGAATTGTACACGCTAGACTTATTCGTCATAATAAAAATTATACATTATAAAGGAAACTTTGTGATCATTTTTATTTGTAAATAAACGTGTCTTAACATGGAGTTGTTTTTTTTACAATTAAAACTTTCACGAACGAACAAAAGTAGTTTACAATGCTGCTGTACGCGACTTCGTCCATGTGAAATAAAAAAAAATGCCTAAGTTACTGATAAACCTTTCTAAAGGTGAAAGATGTTTGAAATAGGCCTAGTTTTACTTGAATCGAATACATACAAAAATACAAATCTTTCCTCTTTATATTAGTACAGAACAGCGTTTGCCTAATATAGCCTACTTTAGATTACTAAGCGATTACGTAGCTTTTTCATAATGCAAGAATTTTTAAAATTGTTTTCGAGTTATTTTAACACAGACAAATTTTTCCTTCATATATTAGTACTACCATGGCAACCTTCCTTGCTTCCTTGACTTGTTGTTCATGGTCCCTTTCCCACGTGGTTTCTTTTTATTTTTCATTTTAATTATCCCCTAAGTATAATAGCGTGAAAATATATATCCTAAAGCGTGTCGTAAGTATAGGGCTTTGTATTAAAGGAATAATTATTTAAAAATATACTGTGATTGCTGACATCCTAAACCACGAAGTTACGTTTTTACGCTCTATTATATTTGCATAGTACAGACAGAAAGTCTATGAGCACAGTCTGGGTCAAATATTGTCACAGGATACCACAGAAAACCGTAGTCATTGATAAGGTAAAATAAAAACCACAATTCAGTTATAAAGTATATTTCCCGTCTACTTCTTGGCCGGTGCCTTTTCTTTTTTCACCTTCTTAGGTGGTGGGGGGGTTTTCTTGACTACAGGCTTCTTGGTTTTCTTCGCGGCCGCAAGTTTCAGAAGTTTTAGTCTCCTCTCACGTAGTTTCTCCGCTTTCACGGCCGGGTCACGTGCTGGCAACTTGATCTGGAATAAGTGGGTTGTTGAATGGTTGTTTGTTGTTTGTTGTTGTTGTGTTGTGTTGTTGTTGTTGTCAGTTGTTGTCAACGTGATTGAGTAATCATTTTGATCATAACCCAATGCTCTGATAGAGGATATCATCATGGATGCAGAATTACATTTATATAACTCCTAATTGATGAAAAAAGATTGCAGATAAAAAAAATACTTCCAATTCCTACGCGTATTCCCCTCCACTATTAAATCCATTATCCCTACCCATCGTTTTCTTATAACAAAGGTTTGGGAAGGGAAAAGGCCTACTGAGTATTTTTAAACACTATTAAGTGGTAAAACGGCGATCGAAATTCGCCAAAATAGCAAAACGACAACTGTAGGCATTTGCATTTTATCATATACTAGCTTTCGCCCGCGACTCCGTCCGCGTGGAATTTAAAAAGAACAAAAGTGAGTAGCCTATATGTTCTTCCAGACTATCCTCTACATCTATACTAAATTTCATCAAAATCCGTTACGCAGTTTAGGCTACAAACTCTAACAAACATCCATCCATCTAAACTTTCGCATTTATAACATTAGTATGATTTTGAGTATGTTGCGCTATATCTCCGGCCCTGGGGGACCGATTTTGTTGCGCTTTCTATTCTTAGCATATATTTTTAATATTTTTTGTTACATTTATCTGCTATAGTTATTTCGTTCTGAATATTTTAAATAAGTTATATACTTACGCCTCTCTTCTCCGCTAAAGCCAAAGCGCGTGCGTTACTCTTCCTCTGCTGGTCGAGTACAGCTTTCCTTCTCAGTACAGCTGAATACGGGTTCAAACGCAACATCGCCTTCGTGTTGGTCAACGGGTTCAACTTGCGAGTGGCGCGGATCACACGCTTGCTGAAAAGTTGTGTTGTTGAATGGTTGTTTGTTGTTTAGTTGTTGTTGTGTTGTGTTGATGTTGTCAGTTGTTGTCAACGTGATTGAGTAATCATTTTAATCATAACCCAATGCTCTGATAGAGAATATCATCATTTAAGTACTATATGTTGGATTTTTTTTAATAACTAGCTGTGTTAATCCACGAGAGTGCGTGCTTCATCATTATGATTCTCAAATTATTCACCCTTTAAATTTAATAGTGTGAAAATATATAATCGATAGTGTGTCGTTAGTGTAAGGATTTTTATTAAAGAAAGAATTTTTCAAATACATACTGTGCTGAGATCTAACAAAGTAGTGTATTTGTGCTTTATTATATTAGTATAGAAGTACAGATAGATAGAAAATGCAATTATTTTCTTATAAATGTTGATTGTAGTAGTAAAGTGAATATTTTATATTACTATTTTTTTTTTATTAATTATTTCTCAATGAATTATACTAAGGTTTTTTACGGGTAATGTCAAAGTTTAAATATGATAAAGTATGAGGTGCTTTATGTTGTTATTCCCAAATGTTTGTTTCGCTGCATTTGTACTCATTATATTGCACGCCCGAAGGGGTATTTATTGTTTTATTCTTTGTATAAATAAATTACAATAAATAAAATAGATTAATTATTGCAAGATCTAACTTAAATTAATGAAATCAAACAAAGTGTATGAAGGTTTTTGACACATTTTTGACCGACTTCCCAAAAGGAGTTACTCAATTCGTCTGTATGTTTTTTTTGGTATATATGCAACTTACTTGGGTGCTCTGAGCACTTTGCGGATCTCCTCAGACCTGAGCAGACGGCTGAGGTCGGTGTTGGCCATCTTGGGCTGAGGAAGGTTGAAGTTCTTCTTCTCCTTGGATGGTGTCTTCCATGAACCGAACAGTGGGTCTAGAATACAATATATTACTTACTATCGTCCGTTCAGATTAAAAAAAAACTTTTACTATACAAGATACAATAACTAATATTATAAATGCGAAAGTTTAGATGGATGTTTGTTAGAGTTTGTAGCCTAAACGGCTGAATGGATCTCGAAGAAATTTGGTATAGATGTAGAGGATAGTCTGGAAGAACACATAGGCTACTCACTTTTGTTTGTTTTAATAACACGCGAACGGAGTCGCGGGCGACAGTTAGTTTATAATATTGGTAACATAAACGTTTGTCAAAACAATCTATACTAATATTATAAACTAGCTTTCGCACGCGACTCCGTCCGCGTGGAATTAAAAAAAACAATGGTGAGTAGCCTTTGTGTTCTTCCAGACTATCCTCTACATCTATACAAAATTTCATCTAAATCCGTTCAGCCGTTTCGGCTACAAACGCTAACAAACATCCATCCATCCATCCATCGTAACTTTCGCATTTATATTATTTATATGACATATGATGGTATGATAGGCAAGATTTGTTTTTTTGTATGTATTCGATTCACGTAAAAACTACTGAACCGATTTAAAAAATCTCTCACCATTAGAAAGGTAATTTATCTGTTAGTAACATTGACTACATATTTTAATTTCACGCGGTCAAAGTCGCGTGCAACAGTTAGTTTTTAAACGAAAGCGGTTAAACTTGCTTCAACAATATTTATGAAAATGTCCTCCAACATATCGACACACCGCCTTGTTTCAACAAGACGATGCTTCCTATGGGAGATATATTATATCCCACATTTTTAAAACTCTGATATAAATTATATAACGAGTATAGCTTTATGGGAATCAATTAAAATACTGTTTTGTATCTCCTTTACGTTAGACTAGCTGTTGCTTGCGACTTCGCCTGTGTATAATTAAAAAACATAGCCTATGTTACTCAGTGATAACATAGCATTATGGTAAAGAATTTTTTAAATCGGCCGAGTAGTTCTCGAGTTATTTTAATACAAAAAATTCAAAAATACAAACGTTTCCTCTTTATAACATTATATAGATTTTCTATATTTTGGGTCAGAATATATAGTACAGCTATAGCTAGCTATCTAGCTAATCTAGAAAGATCTAGATCTAAAAATCTAGTTTACATCTGTAAACTAGATTTCGCCCGCGACTACGTTCCCGTGAAATTAATAAAAAAGTGAGTGGAGTAATTAAAAACCCTATGTCTTCTTCCAGACTGTCCAATACGTTTACCCAAATTGCATCGAAATCCGTTTAGTCGTTTCGGCTACAAACTAAACATCCATCCATCTTTTTTTCGCATTTATAATATTAGTAAGCATTATTTAGTTAAGTTGTACTCACCGAGCCTCTCAAAGGCAGACTTGGTCCAGATGATGAACCTGCCGACGTGGCCGCCCGGCGCCAGCTTCAGCAGGTTCAGCTTGTCCACCTTCAGCATGTCCACGCCGGGGATGTTGCGAAATGCGCGAGTCAGACCCTACATTAATATATAAGCTATAATTATACATAACTATACGATTCTATTAAAAAACTAAAGAAATACAATTAAAAATGTTATAGTTACAGTTAATTGCTAATTTTAGAAAACTTATATAAATGTACACCACACGTCGACACACCAGCTAAGATAATAATTAACTGAAGTTTCCTAAGGGTGCTAAGTACAATCTATCCTCAATTTCGTAACTTAAGTCATATTTAATGACATAAGTAAGGCATGTGAGGGATGAACATTACACTTAAAAAGTCGACTCAAGCGCCCACAGGCTAAGTTTATTAAAAAATGGTACTGAAGTGCTCCCAGGCTAGAGAAAACTAAAAAGGCGACTAATGTGTCTAAGGTTAGAGTCAATTGAAAGAGTTACTGAGGCACTTCCAGGCTAGGATTAATAATAAAGGCGACTAATGTACTCCCAGGCTAGAATCAATAATTAAGACGACTAAGGTGTTCCCGGGCTAAGATTTAAGACAACTAAGGAGCTACCAAGATCAATTAAGAAAGCTACCACGGCGCCCAGAGGCTAGGTTCAATTAAAAAGACAACTAATGCGCTCTCAGGCTAGATTCAATTATAAATACGTTTGAGGTTCTCCCAAGCTAGATTAAATTAGCCCATATTCAATTTACAAAGACAATAAGGCACTCCGAGGCTGGATTAAATTATAAAGACCGAGGTTCTCCTAGGCTAGGTTCCATCTAGTCGTCCAAGGCACTTTTAGGCTATGTAAACATCTTACCTGGTCCTTGTGGTAGACGATGAGAGGTCCCTTGCGTTGAATGCGACGACGGTTACGCATCTTTCCCTTGCCGGCGCGAAGGCGTTGAGATTTGTACACCTGTACACAAATAATATTGTTTAATAAGAAAAAATAACAAAAAAATATGATTTGGTTACATTTACGAGTCCCAGGATAAAATACGAATCGTTTGACATCTCACTTGACATTTAAGTGGTTTAGGTTTAAAGAGATTTAAGAAATATACCATATATAGACCAGACATAGTGAATAAAATCTCTTCACCAGTACTTTCTTTGAAAGGTACTATATCAGTTGTCAAGTTTAGTATTGACATGTAATAAAACATTTTATTAAAGTACTAGCTGTTCTCATGCGACTTCATCCATATAAAATTATGAAATTCTTATTTTATTTCTTACATGTGTCAAATTATCAATAGCAAATGTCAAAATGACATGACATGATAAACCTTGGCAATCTTGCTTCCTTGATGTTGGCAGCAACCTATGGTCTCTTTCCCACATTAAGGTTGTAATCCAAAATATTTACCCCTTAAGTTTAATTGTGTGAAAATATATAGCCTAAAGCATGACGAAAATGTAAGGCTTTTTATTAAAAAAAGTATTATTCTAAAATATGGTGTAATTGCTGACATCTTAGGACACAAAGAAATGAGTGTTTACGTTATATTATAATAGTATAGATAATAAGCTACATCTTTTGTTATAAAATAAACAAGATCTAAAAATCAAATTTTAACTCAAATACAATTAATATTGACATGTCAGTTTGAGGATCTTTGAGGATTTATCAATAGACAGTTAGTGAGATTATGTGAAAAATATTTCAAGTGTCAACTATGCCTATTCTATATATTTTTGTATCTCTTTGTTTATCTATACTATAATAATAAAGCATAAACACCCACTTCTGTGTTGCCTAAGATGTCCGGAATTAAAGCATTTTTTTTTAATAAAAAGCCCTACATTTACGTCACGCTTTAGGCCATTCATTTTACGTCACTAAACTTATGGGTAAATGTTTTAGATAAAAACCATAATGTGGGAAATAGATAAGTTGCTGCCAACATTAAGGAAGCAAGGTTGTCATCATGTCATTTTGACATTTCCAATTGAGAATTTGACAAATGTAAACAATAAAATAAAGTTTTTATAATTGCACGCGGATGAAGTCGCACGGGAATAGCTAGTGATATATACAGTACAATTTTAGTCATATTTTTTGTCTTCCTAGATCTAAATCAATTCTGAAACAATTCAGATAGACTGTTGTTAAAGGAATCATGTTTTAGTCCCAAATAATAACAAGCAGTGTTTGTTGTAACTGATTGTTTTAATAAAGGACACTAGAAATATCTTTAATTCTTTTTGTAAAAAATTAAAAATACCTAATATTGATAAAATAATCTATGTTTAGTTAAATATAACGTATGGCTAGCTACAGCCCGCGACTCTGTCCGCGTGGAATTAAAATAAAAGTACGTAAGTGTTCTTCTAGACTTTCCTCTACATTTATGACAAATTTCATAGATATCTGTTCAGCAAAACTCTAACAAACTTTCACATCATACTAATATTATAAATGTGAAAGTTTAGATCGATGGATGTTTGTTAGAGTTTGTAGCCTAAACTGCTGAACGGATCTCCATGAAATTTGGCATTGATGTAGAGGATATTTTGGAAGAACATATAGGCTACTTACTTTTTAGCTACTTTAAAGCTACTTTATTATATTAGTAAGATTTTACGCTATAAGCTATAACACAAGGATATCAGATAGTGCAGTTTACTAGTTTTAAAACTAGAAAGTTCCAAAAACCTCAAGTACGGATAATTCTCGAATATTCTACATACCTTGAGTACATCAGACCACGCCTTGATGCGTCTCAGGAAGATGACCGCCTGCTTGGTCTTGTTGATTTCTTGCACCTTGTCGGAGACAACCAACGGCAGCTCGGGGATCTTGTCAATTATGTGCCCTGTCAGAATGGTATAGTATGAAATACAAGCTTTTGCAAGCGAATCTGTCTGTACAGATTTCAATAAGTTAATTAGTAGCCTATGTGTTCTTTAAAACTATAATCTACATAAATAACAAATTTCATGGAATTCTGTTTAGCCATTTAGGCTACAAATTTAAACATTCGAAAATCTAAATTTTTGCGTTTATAATATTAATAAGACTAATTGCAGAGTTCAATTATGTTAAATCTAAAATGGCGGCAACAAAATAGCGACTTTAGACCATTTTTGGGGCTAGTAAATTCATAAATTATATGGTATTTTTGTACAACAGTCACTGCACCCGTGACCACTACAGAGTGGTCCCGGAACGCCATGTCTGTGCATTTACTGTAGCACTAATCCGCAGTAACACTCGGTAGCACTTGCAGCTTGCCGAACGTGGACATTTAGTGCTGGAATCTATAAATGTATAGTCGGGGAATTTTATTTGCTATCCATTTCGATGACGTCAATTATCTATACTAATATAATAAAGCGTAAACACACTACTTTGGGGCGTAAGATGTCAGCAATCACAGCATATTTTTGAGTAATTATTTTCAATAAAAATCCCTACACTTACAACACGCTATATATTTTCACGCTAATAAACTTAGGGAGTAAATATATTGGAAAAGAACCTTCATATGGGAAAGGGGTCATAAATTACAAACTGCCAATATCAAGGAAGGAAGCTTATTATGGTAACAGCAATTTTGACATTTGCAATTGAGAATTTAACATATATAAATTTAATTTTCTGCGGATGAAGCCGCATGGGAACAGCTAGTTAAAAATACAGAAAAGGAACATATAAACAAAACATCAAGAACACGTTTTTATACTAATAATCATACCTCTGGCTTGCACCAAAGCCGGTACTCCAGCGGCGGCGAGCGCGGCGGCCGCAGCAGCACGGCGCTGGCGTAGGTTGACGCGTCTATGCCAGCGACGCCACGGCTTGGTCGGTGCGAACATACGACCACCGCGACACATGTTACCGAATGCACCTTGACCTGACCTAAATTAAAAAAATCTAATTTAAACAAATCTATACCGACTCAGCTGTGTATCTAACAAACTATAGTTTGTCTAAATAAGATAGATTAGTTTAAAAATTCATTTGACAATTCAGTAGGGATGGGTTGTGTAGAATCAGGCATGAATCTGTTCGATTTTTATTCTTACAGAAGTTGGAATCAATAGATTCTAGTTAGGACTTATGAATTAAAAAACGGTGTTTTCTCAAATTAATAATGACCTGCAGAACCATTACAAATAATGAGAGTAAATAAATATTCATTGCTACTACAGCAGTACATAATCGTATTGGATCTCGCTGTTATTATTATCAACGCTGAATTCTCTACACAATAATCAATACTAGAATTGTCCTCTAAGTAAATGTATAAGAAAATAATAATTTTAGTTGAGTTTGATAATTATTTAAACAGAATATCGATAGTTCATAATTGTTCGCTGCGTGTTTGTTTTACTACGATGCCTGTCTATTAAGTACGGCATGCCTTTATACAAATTGAATTCTATACTTCATATGCGTCATTTATCAAACTAATCTATCTTATTTAGACAAACTCTACCAAGGTTTTACCTAGAGTCAAATTGAGGTTGGGTAGCAGTATGTGCAGGGCAGAACAATAAAAATATAATTGATTTTTTTTATAACATAAGATAGCAATCGAGCAAGAGGCCACCTGAATCCACCAAAATGGCAAGCTACCGCTGCACATAAACATCTGCAATTGCAGATGCGTTGCCTACTCTTAATTGACAGAGGAGAGGCACATAAAGAGGACATTTCCCCTTCCTATGCGTCTCCTCCACCGACAAATCCACTTTTCCATCCCATATTTTCCTGTGATGAAAAGGGTGGAAAGGGAAAGGGACTAAAATTACGCCTCCGGCACCACACTCAACCGACAAAACGTGGAATTGCTTCCACTTCACGCCTGTTTTCTGTGTGGTCGTAGTATTACATCTAACGAGCCGACCTATTCGTGCGAAGATGTTAAAGCGGACTCTACCACTGTAAATGTCTGATTTGACCTTGAAGCACAGGCAAGTAGACTTAAAATGGGTATTCCTTGTCACAAGTCACAAAATGTAGGAACAGTTTAGGTACAGTCGCGGTAATCGTTGGTGTTCCACTTTAGCATAAATTGTCATAAAAACTTCGCCTCTTCCTACAAATAAACAATTAGATATCAGTGAGTGCAAACGAAGGAAAAACAAACAGGAAAAGCCATGAACTAGCAGACTTTTCTTCGTACAAATATATTTATAAGCTGTATTGGTTTTTGTTCCGCGTCATCTTTTGAATAGAACGATTGTAGCTTTTAATGTGAACATCGCCAATATCCCCGACTGTACCTATGGTTACAATTTCTTAAACTACGAAAAATTTAATCTGCCAGAGCACATTCTTGGCAAATAATTGCTATTATAGCAATATCTAAGTAATATTTACATTAATACTAGCTTTCACCCGCGACTTCATACGCGTGGAATGAAAATAAAAAAAAAGTGAGTAGCCTATGTGTTCTTCAAATATCAAATACCAAATTTCATCGAATTCCGTTTAGCCAATCAGGCTACAAACTGTAACAAACATCCATCCATCCATCCATCCAAACTTTCACATTTATAATATTAGTATAATAAACATAACTTACCTATGGGTACCACCACCACGAACACGTGGGATACGAGCTACAGCACGACCGGTACCCCATGACTCAGCACTGGTTTGATGACCTGGTCACAACAGAAATCACATCATTAGCCTATGCCGATCCACTGACAGTTTTCTATTGGTTTAAGTGCATCTGTAAATGCTAATGTTGATATATTCAGAATTATTGGCCAAGTACGAACTGCCATTTTATTTTTTTATATAAAACTAGGTAGCAAACGAACAAGCGTCCACCTGAAACCGCCAAAATGGCGAAGCGACCACTGCCCATAGACATCCGCAATTGCAGATGCGTTGCCTACCCTTATACGACGGAGGAGGAGACGCACATATAGAGGATATTTCCCCTTCCTACGCATCTCCTCCACCATCAAATCCACTTCCCAAACTCTCCTTATAAGAAAACGGTGGTAAAGAGAAAAGGACTTAAATTAGGCCATTTAATGTCAAGTAGGTGAAATGGGCATTATTGTAAAATTTTTTAATATATTTTGTACAACAGTCACTGCACCCGTGACCACTACAGAGTGGTCCCGGAACGCCATGTCTGTGCATTTACTATAGCACTAATCCGCAGTAACACTCGGTAGCACTTACAGCTTGCCGAATGTGGACATTTAGTGCAGATATAATATGGTAATTTTATTGTCAAACAACCACTGGTTTATCAACAAGAAATATAGGAATAAATGGTATTTTATGAATATAGTGACTTGTTACAAGCTTTAAGCAATAGTTGGTTTTTAAGGTCATTTTTCAATATTGATTTGTATATTTTTAAGCTTAAATGCAAAGATTTCAGAAATTCATACACTAGATATATGGAACAATAATTTTCACCGGTAACTTCTTTGAACGGTAATATATCAAAATCAAATTTGACATGCAGAGACGCTACCTAGTGTTTGAATAATTCGTTTGCTAGTGATTTGACTATTGGACACTTGACTTCACTTTTTGCTAACTATGCTCTCTCTGTATTTTTGAATCTATTTAAAAATGATCAGTATTGGGCACAGATAATTCTTTTCTCATAATTTAAAATAAACACATAAAACTAAGTCTACATACCGGCCTCCTTGCTCACGCTGTAAGGCTGTCTTGAGTTCTTGGACATAGAAACATGGACATCGTTGACGAGGTCCGGCCGGATGGGCGCCTTAAACACGAACGGGAGAGCGATAGAGGAGCCCTGCTCCACTTCACTCTTCTCCGAGTATACCGACACCAAAGGTCGGGCAACTGATAGACTCTGAAATTAGAAAATCAACTTTTAAAAGTTTCTTCTGGATTTTTTTTTATTTACAAAGAGAATACAACACTTACAGAATAGAAGCATTATAAAACCTCTACCGGTGTACACACTCGTAACTAACATCCTTCTTGTTGGAAACGAATCATCACTTCCATCTGATTAAAGTTATAATACAATTTAACTAAACAAGAAAGAAGTTCTTGCACAAATATTATTGTTACACCTAGTTTTAATATTGTTATAGTAAATTTTCTTTTATTTAGTGTAAAATAAATAAATAACTTAGAAATATAAGAATTTAAACCCTTTTAGAATTGAGTCAAGAGCATTACTTAATGTTATGCAATCTTAACTTATTTGAATATGTTGGTACATTCTTTTGTATGTAGAATTTCCTAGAGGATCTTTATTATAAGGGTTATCTTCCAAAACATTCTCTGCAGGGAAGAGACAGTTATATGAAACTGACATTCTCTGAGACTCCTTCAGAGCAATTTAAGTCATGTGATCTACATAGGAAAGCACTGGAACTTAGCTTATAAGGGGGATTACACATCCCTCATCCCTTGCTATAAGGAATTGTCTTAATATCCTAGAAAGTGTTCTATTGTATTAATACAAAATACAGTGGTCGGCAAACTTATTAACCAAAGAGCCAAATGTAAACATTACAACTAATTATAAAATAAATTAGGAGCCAAATTTGCTTGCTTACTAAACAAAACTTTAAAATTAATAAATAATTCTTAATGCAACAATGTGTTTGCATCTCCTTTGAAAGTATGAGTAGATCAGAGCCACACTTAAGGAGCTAGCCACATACAGCTCTGAAGCAGCATTTTAACGACCACTAATCTGATAGCATAAACATTTTTAAAATCATATGGTTGTCTTCTTATTGTCGACACACTACTCAAACTGGTATGAGCAATGTTTCCTAAAAGAAATTTAATCTCCCCCTTCTTGTACCCAGAAGACTATAACAGCACAACCAGGAAGAGTATGGGGTTACGAAATGAAAATTGACAAAGAAAAAACAAATTATATAATAAAAACAAAAGATTGCAGTTTATTATCGTTTAAATCTAGTTTAATAATGATTATTAAATGTAAATAAAGCTATGATTATGAAAATAAATGTCTTGTAGGTGTTTGTAAAATCATAACCTCAAAAATAGTTTCATGGATTTTACTAGGCTATTCACACTTACAACTTAATTATAATGTTAAAAAGGTGATATTAAATATAAGCTTGTATTAGCTAATATTTCATAAAAATACATAGCTTATAAACACAAGCTTTCAAGGACATGGGACAAACACATTGGTTACATGCCGTCTTCGATACAAAACAACATTTTTCCATGTATTTCACAAAAATATCATAAGGTTATATTAAAACTGATGTCCTTATTCGATTTATAATAAACAGATCATGAAAAAATAACAGATTAACGATATTTCACGGAACTAAAATGCAACACGTGGGATCAACCGTATTATAAAAAAATCAGTTCTACGCCCGCACATACACTATTAATACAACACTTTAGTATTTAACAGTTTATAATATCACTATTTTTGGAACTTAAACTTACCATTTCGCTGTATTAGCGAAGCAATTCCTCCAAAAACACACTATAAGCGGTGGTAAAGACCATCCGCCATGCCACGGAGGAATAAAAAGACCGGAAGAGAAGTTTTAAATGACAGTAGTAAACGACAGTTGCCATAAAACAAATTAGTCATTTTAGTTAAAGTTCTCTTAAAAAATTGATCATTTTTCGTTTATTTAATTCGTTAATATTAACTAAAAAAAAATCTATTATAATAAAAGACCTACTTTTATGAAACAATTATTTGAAAAGCATCTTGTAAACTCGACTTTGACTCGACTCGAATTGTTTTAATTCTTAAGATCTTTTAAGATACTGTTTACTTGAATCATAGTTGATTTTTGTCGCTCCTTCTTGAATATAATGTGATCATCATCATGAAAATCTTAAACTGAATATCCATTTTTTGGACTTATCCTTGTCAATCATTGTCAAATAAACTTTGATGAATGGAGGAATCAGTTATTTGAACATTGAAAATCAATATTAAAACAGTTGATAAAGGTCATTTAATTGTATGTGATGTATAAAACGCCGTCTAATATTATTAGACACGATATTATTTACATTAATTAGATGTAACTGCAAAGAAGACATGTGTTACTTAATTTTTTTTATCAAAAACGTATATCAGCCATTTCTTAATAAAAAGAATATTTTGGATAAACCAAAATGGGTGAGAATTCCAAAGAGAAACTTCCTCGTAATAAAGACAATGATAATACTGATATCAATGAGGATCAACTACCAGTTCTGATACCAGAAGCACAACCTACTACCTTAAATATACCCGCGCCTTTAGAAAATGTATCTTCAAATATTCCAGAAGAGACCACAACTAATAAACAGCAACCTCTAAGTATAAAGTCCCCTAAATCATCTTTAACATTGTGTGTGTCTAAAAATATTCTCTTACCAAAGACAAAATCAAATTCTCTGATTAGACCACTACCATCAACCTCCTATAGCGCGACAACTTCAAGATTTCTCAATACACCATGTACGATGGAAATGCCAACTCTATTCCAACTTTGTGTTTCACAATTAAATAAAAGTTCTATCAGCCTTTCTGCTTACACCAATCCCAGAGTCACACAAGCATCGGAGAATGCTGAAGCGATATCCGCGGACTTATCAACTCCTGATTCCCTTACTAGTGCACCACCTTCTTACTCGTTTGTATTAAGACAAATGGATTTAAGACGTAGACCAAGGCTTTTAGGTACATTTATACCTTCACCCTCTTTTATAGCTAAACCTCCACCACCTACGTATGCAACAGCTTTTGATATTTATGTTGATAATCCCATACCTCCTCCTCCGAGAATGTACAACTATGGTTTTACATCAATGCCTGTGATATGTCCTGAATGTGGATACACAGGTATGAGTATGATCACTGCTAGAGTTACGGTGTGTACACATTTATGTGCGGTGGCGTTGTGTGTTTTTTGTTGCTGGTTTTGTGTGCCGTTACCATACGTTTTGCGTTCTTGTAAAAATGTATACCATTATTGTAGAAATTGTCGTACTTTTTTAGGAATGTATTGTCCAACTAACCCCGAAAATGTTTATTAATGAAATAGATATTTTAATTATGGTATTAAAGTTGTTTTGTGTAAGCAATCTTTTTTTTTGGAAATGCAATTCATCACGTGATCGGAAAACTTTCTATGGAATTCGGATTTTATGTTTTTTTTTATGGATGATATAAGCATCTATTAAGATCGGATTAAATTATTTTAATTTAATTAACACTTAAGAAATACGAGCTGTTCTTATTAGATTTTAAATAAAATAAAAGAGATTTTGTAAAAAATGTTAAAGAGTTGCCATCATCATGCGCTTATTTGCCAAAGACAAATTCTTTGGTTAACCTTCGGCAAGACAATTTAAATTTTATTTCCTTTTTTTAACATAAACTTTACTAGCGATTATTACGACACTGTTGAAAAATGAATATTTAAGGTATTAGTAAAAGAATGGGCCAATTTATTGT
The DNA here is from genome assembly GCF_000836215.1 of Papilio polytes. Lineage (NCBI taxonomy): Eukaryota > Metazoa > Arthropoda > Insecta > Lepidoptera > Papilionidae > Papilio > Papilio polytes. The sequence continues at coordinate 848,072 of NW_013526582.1, read as the reverse complement.
TATTTAATACGGTGGTCGATGTTTGAAATGAAATGTGATTTATTTTATGGTTGCGTTCATGCAAATCATGCTTAATTTAAGTTTTCCGGGTGTGATTCAAAGCTTATATAAATTATTATAGTATTATTTTATGATGCAACATATCTTACAATTACGTTATTTGTACTTAAAAATTGTTTGAGTCGGTTAATTTTATTTTAATCATTGAAAATAAATGAATTAACTTGAACGCTATCACTGTCAATACAGTTTCAGCGCCCTCTAGCGATAAAATGTCTTATTTGTAAAATTAGAAGTCACAGTTCTGCGAGTTCCGTATGTGTTGCGGAAAATACCCTTTTTGGGCGTCCGACCACATGTGTGAATTGTGAACAAAATATGGTTCAATAGTGATTTCCAGCACAAAGAAGCTTTATTTGCAGTGTTTAGTATACGGGATCGATAGGTACTGTGCGCCCGGAGCGTTGTGTGTCATTGAAAAGTCTAAAAGAGCCGTCGGTAGTCTACCTTTTTGATGTAAATACGGCCCGAATAGGTTCTGTCTGGTGCGTGTTACAAAGTCAGCGAAAAACTCTCGATTTGTAGAACTCCAGTCTTTGTTATTAGTTGTGTGCACCGCGGCTTTTCAAGTCGACCTTCACGCGATTGATTCGGGTCGCGTTTTACGGGAAAGTTCGCCTCGCTCCGTGGGTACAGCCCGCAGCATGCCGTCGTGCTAAGTGGCATGGATGCGCGCTCGTGATCGTCGGCCGGCGCGGAGCGCGCGCCCGAGCTTATATAACGAGGATAGCGGCGGCATGGCCGCGAGAGTGTCGGTCGAGGGCGCAGGGCCCTCGTACGCCTCGGTGCTGAACTTCAAAGGGGGGGATAGTAATAAGGAGAACATAGAGACTTCCGAGGAGACGGTGGACGTGGTGCCGCGGCAGGATGAGGAGGAAGAGGAGGGTTTCGTGCCTGTGATGTCGCACGGGCGACGTCCAGGCAAGGGCCGGAAGGAGCGAGAGCGCAGAGGGCCGCCCCGGGCTCACAAGAACCCTCAGCCGCACACCGAGCCACAGCCTTCGCAGGAACAACAGCAGCAGTCTGCAGAGGATCAGCCGAAGAAGTTTGTAGAGGCTCCTATACCGAAGGTCAATCCTTGGCAGGTGAGTGACTATAAAAGAGTCTAAAGAGATGTTCAAGTGTTATTTAAGAATGATTGTGTGAATGAGTAAGCTAAAACCTACTTATTTCTTATCATGATGATTGTCTAAGTTCATGTTTACATGAATACTTCTTATTAATTACTTTTTTAATTGCCGCCTCATAACTGTAACCAGTTAGTCATACAAGTGTATCAATTCTCGGTTGTTGTGAAATATGTCTTGTAATTATGCCAAAGTAATGGTTGAATACTCAAACAATAAAATTTGTCACAGTCTAAAATTATAGGGCCATACTTAAACTACAAATTCCATTAAATTTGCCATCTGTCGGATTGTAAGACACAAATCGGAGAGCTCAACATACATTTCACAATCCAACGTAACTTAAATAAACTTAAATTTTTTATATGTGATCAATAGAATTGTGACATAATTTATGTTAATTTCAAGTAACTGGTAGCTTATGTTATGTACATTTTGATAACTTAGTTATGTTGATATTGCATAACATACTTCAGAACTTAGGTAATGTTTGTATAACATACAACTTGAACAATATATAATGTAGCCTATGTTATTCACAGATAATGTAGCTTTTTGTGGTGAAAACATTTTCCAAATCGGCCCAGTAGGTTTCAAGTTATTTCAATACATACAATAGTCCAAAATTTCACATTTATAATATTAGTAAGAAGTCTATACTAATATTATAAATGTGAAAGTTTAGATGGATGGATGTTTGTTCCACATATATCCTAAACGGCTTAATGGAAATTAGTCACAGATGAATATAATCTGAAAGATTACATAAACTATTTACTAAGTAATACTTTTAATTCTACACATATTTAGTATAAGGTAACTATTAGTGCAATAAAATAAAAGTTATTAACTCAATTTGTATGAAGAAAAGATATCAAAATAATATTTGATAAATTTTTTTTAACATTGTTAATCATGATCAAGGTGGATTTGACAAAAGTAAGTACTTTTGTTCATGTTCAAGTTAAAATATTGATTAGTTTGTGGAGTACCTTCATTCTATTAGTTTTCTTGACAAAACCTTTTTTATACCCTCTTGAATGCATCTTATTTATATACTAATAGCTATATCTTCCCGCTTTATATAGTTATTTCTTTAATTAAATATTTTCTCGTGTTGGTGTAAAACACAATAAGTATGAGTAAATGTTAAAAAACAATAATGTATCTCACCGGAACCATACCTGCTTCTGGAATCAAAAGTATAGCCTATATGTTCTTCAAGACTATCCTCTACATCAATGACAAATTTTATTGAGTACCATTCAGTCATTTAGGCTACAAACTCTAGCAAACATCCATACATCCAAACTTTTAAATTTATAAAATTAGTTAAAAATAGCTGTCACGCAATGATAATTCTTAGGATAAAGTAATCTTTGTAATAGCAACATTGATTTTTGAGTTAATACTTTTGGTATACAAAATTATGAGTCTTTCCTGTTTACATTTTAGGTAATAACTTTATAATTTCCAAAATTAAGAAATTTAACATTTCCAAATGTGTACACTAATATCTGTGGGCTTTTTGCTAAATTCAAACAAAAGAGCTGAAATACAAGTTTACATAAGAGCACCTAATAAAAAGCTGAGTTAACCCTTGACTCGATAGTGTCGAGTGTTGCAAACAGCTAATTTAGAAAAATCTATTTTATTCATTACATTTATGTTTCATAAATAAAATTATAACATCATTTATATCATCAGTCTTTATCTGCTCTGATGATGATGATAAAATCATATCCAAGCAGCTAAAACCTCCTAAACCTACTACTACTGAAAAAATCTTTTTTTTACACCAAAAACTCAATCAAATTAGGGCTTAATATATTTTGTAAATGAATCATTGTAATAGTAATGCAGTATTAAGAAAGTATAGAAAGAAGCGAGCCTATCATTTTCTCAAAGGCCGACAATGCATCTTTAGTTCCTCTGGTGTTGATGTCCACGGGCTTTGTTAACCTCCTTGGTATTCCCGCAGCTTGTTTGCCCCCTTTTGATATAAAAAAACAATTTTGAAGTCTTTGTTATTATTCAAAATATGTTTTAGAACATTGTTGGTATAGATGTTAAGGACTTGACATCTGGAAGTCCTGAGTTTGATCTACTATGTCCTAAGTATGATTTGATTTTCGAATTTCATATGTATCCAACCTTTTTACTGAAGGAATATATGGTAATATCTGCACAATTTAAGGAAAACATTTAAAGGTATATGTGTAACCTACTGTGGGCCAGAGGTTGACTGCCTAGTGACTAAACATGAAGAAGGCTCTGAGCCTCTGTAGGAATGTATGAGAATGATTGTTATTTTATTTAATTAACAATGTTACTTTATGGTGTAGGATGTCAGCAATTGCAGCATATTTTTGAATAATTCTTATAATTCTCTAATAATTCTTTAATAAAAAGCCCTAAACTTACGACACGCTTTAGGCTACATATTTTCACGCTATTACGAAAGAACCTTCATGTGGGAAAGGGAGCATAAACTGAAAGCTGCCAACAATATGGAAGCAAAATTGTTATGGTAATGTGTATTTTGGCATTGCATTTTGTAATTGAGAATTTGACAATTGTAAACTATGAAATAATTATAATTTCATGCGGATCAAGCGGCACATGAAAGGCTAGTCATAAAATAACAGTATATTATCTGACATTTTTAAAATAAGGTAGCCTTTTGGGTCAATACTGCATAATTAAATGCGACTTTGTTCATGTAAAATTGAAAGATAGTAAAAAGCCTAGCGCTTATTTTATCTGCTAATAAGGTAGCATTTTAATAGTCCAAGAATTTTTAAATCGGAAAGAGCAATTTTTTCCCAATATACTAATAGCTTAAAAAAGAATTTTTCAAAAATATGCTCTGATTGCTGACAAATATGTGTGTCTTAACATTTAATTATTTAGTATAGAATATAGAAATATGCCTATAATGTTGATCTTAGCTGACAATGCATGGTTTATTTTTTTAGTCCACACGTAACATTGCATAATTATTCTCTGTTACTAATTGTACCATAAATTAGCCTCATCAGCATATATAATATTGTAAAGATGAATGTTTTTGTAATTATGTATGTAAACTCATAAACTGCCAATGACATTACAAATTTCAATTGGTATGTTTTCTTTGAATACGATTTCGTCTGCGTGAAGGTAAAAAAACAAAAGTAAGTAGCCTATGTGATCTTCCAGACTATCCTCTATATTTGACTAATTTCAGCAAGATCTATCAGCAGTTTAGGATACAAACTGTAACAAACATCCATCCATCTAAACTTTCACATTTATATTAGTAAGATGGTATATCAAAATGTCCTTTAAGTTTTCAATTGACTCGCTTGTTGTAGTACAGAGATTCTTGATTTATTTTTTCATCAACCCCTTGTAAAACCATCTTTTAGGTTTATGAAATATTTTGATTTTTATAACATTTAATAAATGTACAGATATGCTCCTAAGAGCCTTCAGAGTTTGAAACCAGTTAACATTTTCTTGGACCCCCAATTTAGTTTCCAGAGCTCATGGGTCCGTAGAGACCTGGACCACTTTGGAAAACACTTAAATAAATATTTTGCCCAGTAAAGTGCTGCTATCATGCTTAGTTCTGATAGAAAATATGGTAAACCTTAGGCATAGAATGACAAGACTAGACAGATACTGTACAAGGTCTTGTGATATTGACAATGAGTGTTGGTGACCTATTGTAATTAAAATTTGTTTATGATTAAATAATGTCACCAGTACTTTTGACAAAAAAAATCTTTCTGTTGTCGCGGGAAATGCATTTACACACTGCACTGTGCTGCGGAGGCAGCAGGGACAGTTTCGTGTGGGACTCCCGGTTTTATATTTCAGCTGGACTACCCACTAAACCCCGCGGTGTTCTCCTTCGCCCAACCGGGTCGTGGCATCTACGTTAGTTTATCCAGGACCTGGCAAAGAAAACACATTGTATGTTTTGATTGAAAATAGTAAAATTATTGCATTTATTTCCTGTGTTGTCTTGTCTATGTTTTTTTTTTCCTAAGCAGTAATATTTTATTTTTTAGTTAAGTTTACAATAGGACTAAAGATTATTTTGTTCTTTATTTTTTATTCTTATGTTTTTTTGGCCTGACAGTCTTAAGTCTGGTTTCAGTATTTGTAATCTTTTAAAAAACTATTACTATGTCATCATAATCACTTTCACTATATCCCCATTCTTAGGGCTAGGAGCCTATTCTAAGGTGTGACTTAGTCAACCATGCTACTCCACTGCGGGTTCACTTCACACGAATATTCAAATTTCTTGACAGATATGTGCAGGTTGCATCATGTTTTCCTTTACCGAAAGAACGTTAATTCTACATATGAAATTCTAAAATCGAAATAACATTGGTACATGGCGGGAAACAAACCTCGACTGCAGACTTCTTAATATCAATACTAACATTATAAAGAGGAGAGATTTGTATTTTTGTATGTAACGAAATAAGTCTAGTGGGCCGTTTTCTTTCGCTATTAAAAAAGCTACGATATCACGTAATACCATAGGCTATTTTTTTTATTTTTACGCGGGCGAAGTCGCGAACGGTAGTTAATTTATTAATATTTTATCCAATAAACTGGTTATGCCTTCAATGTTAGTTTTGATATTATCAAATGACCTATTGGTTTATTGTGACATAACACGTGTTAATTTTTGAGGTTATTTTGTAATTGTGTACGTCTATTTTGTTATCTGTACGATTTCGTAATGGCGCCCGTCAAATTGCCGCGAGTGCATTGATACGCGTGTAAAGATTTTCTACGATACAGATAATGCGGATAAAAAATTCCAATTTTAATTGATGTACAAAAAGTATATTTTTTTTTGTTTTATCATAATTAGAATTATGATATTAACGAATTATAATAAAGATTAATTTTATGTAGATAAAAAAATAATGGAAGTTAATTATATTAATACTAGTTTTCGCCCGCGACTCCGCAGCGTGGAATTAAAAAAAAAACAAAAGTGACTTTTTAATTAATTTTCGCTAAAAGTGAGTAGTTTATGTGTTCTTCTAGACTATCCTCAACATTTATACTAAATTTCATCCAATCCGTTCAGCAGTTTAGGCTACAAGCTCTAACAAACATCCATCTAAACTTTCAAACTTAAAATTGCGAAAAGATGGATGTAAGTTATTTTCTAGCCTAAACGGCTGAACGGATCTCGATAAAATTTGGCATAAACATAGAGGATAGTCTGGAAGAACACATACGCTACATGCTTATGTTTTTTTTATTCCGCGCGGACGGAGTCGCGGACGAAAGTTAGTTTTTCTATAACACCGTGGATTTCCACGACTGTACATAAAATGCTACCGATTTCTTATCATAGATTACTGTAATTTTTATCATATAAAGATTAATGTTTTACAAATACATAATAAAACATAATTTAGCCTTGGATTTTGGTTATTTAGAATGTATTTAACAAATTAATTTTATATTTCCAAAATGGAAATGCAAAATGTAAGACTTGCGAAAATTTTTGCGTGAATTTTTATTTTTGAAATACTTTTATGACGAAAGAAAAATCGATCGTTGATGGTGATGAAATTTTTATTTTCAAATCATTTAAATTGTAGTTTGCGAAATATTTTTTGGTGAATTTTGAATTTCGAATGATGAAAAAAAATCGTATCCCCATAGGTTTGACTACAAGGCCAATGGGCCACCAAACTTGATGTTTTGTAATACGTTTGTAGCGAAAGTGATATTACGTGATTTTTGAACCAGTTTAAATTATTTTAAGCGGAACATTTTCGAAATCGACTTTTAAAAGGTCTGGTTACGGGCAAAAATATAACCATAATACATGTCACTTTTGTAACTTTACTATTTTTTTTTTGTTAAGTCATGACTTAGCTTTGAGCCAAAGGTTCTGCATTTTTCACACATTGCTTATGCTCAAGTCACATAATACGGATACTCAATCAATAAGGATATATCATACTCGGTGTCCAAAAATCAAACTAATGATCAAAAGCTCACTAACGCCCCCCCTGATAAGGTAAAAAAAAAGTGTCATAAAATCGTTATTGTTAGCTTTTTAACTACTTTGACGTATTCTGTATTCTTGAAGGTTATTGTCTGTGTTATAAATCATTACCATTTGTCATAATTTGAAATAACGATATAAGCTTTGTAATTGTGGTTCAAAACATTATTTAAATATATTTATGTCATGGTTTTAAAATGTCGTAATTGTGCTTGTTATATTAATAATCGGATAGTAGTCAGATGTCCCCTATCTTGACATCTGTTGCCTTAGCTCGATGACACGACGGCCATATTGGTAAGGTATTCTGTGCAAATTGGAAGAAAACATAATAGGTAATGAAGACTATATTTTATTAAAGCATAACATGGCTGTGACGCCCATATTATGCTGTTGATTCATTTTGTGGCAGATTTAACTGTGATTTCACCCTCTTGCTTGGATAAGCTTGTTGCACTATCCTCTACATCTATGCCAAATTTTATCCAGATCCGTTCAGCAGTTTAGGCTACAAACTCTAATAAACATCCATTCATCCATCTTTTTGATAAAAGATGGCGTCGGCGTCTTTCGTTCGTGATACGTCTAGAATTCAATGCTCTGTGCTTTCGTTCTTGGATTACTGTCGTATTTAGAATCTTTGCATAATCTGTGGTTTGTGACGGTTAATCAGTTATCTGGATTGGCGTACATCCAATGTGGACGTCATCTCGTGGTCAACGCCACCACTGACCTTGCCGTTTGAAGGGAACAAGGGATATTGTTTATTTTTATGTCACCTATCTAACCTAACTTTGTTTCATCATTGTTCACGATTTTTATATTCTTTGTTGCCGAAGAAAGAGATGGATGTATTGCGTGAAAGGTGACATGATTAAGGGAGGGACTGAGATGACGGATGATAGAGTTATTTGGAGGACGAAAACCCGGTGCACTGTCTACTGGTGTAAGATAAGGTAAGGGAGATTTATTTATTTAAATCTTTATGCAAATATTATAATACAAATGTTTAAACTATACTAATACAAAAAACATGCAAGGGCGGCCTTATTGCTATGAGTAATTTATGATGATGATGTTCTTAGGTTCGCACCAAGGCTGTAGGTAGACTCGAATTTGAGGTAAAGCAGTAATGGTTGAAGGTAGGGCGAAACAAAATAACTGATTTGCCCTCTAAGCACTTGTCAAAGGTAGCCTAAAAATAATAGCCAAAATGTGGTATCTTCGGAAAAGCTTTGACACTTATTTGCTATGATTGCTACATTTTTTCTCTCTCAACCCATAAACAAAAAAGTTATTCGCAATTTATTTTGGTTTTTATATTTTTAAGGTAGAGCAGTGCCCACTACGACTATACGTACCCCAAGTTAGATGTGATTAGAACTCAGTCAACACGCCCTTAATGTCTTATGCGAGTACACACATCAAGTGACATTTCATCTATAGCTATCTTCTATCTATACATATAATAAAATTAAAGTGTCTGTTTGTAATATCCAAACAATAATTCCAGATTTCAGGAAGATGGTGTATTTACGTTGCTGATAACGAAAATCGAGTTTAATTTTTTTTGTGTCAGTTTGCAAGCCGCGTTTGTTCTGGATAATCTCCACAACGATTAGGCCGAATTTGACGTGACTTGCACTGGAGGTTAGCTGACAAGGATAGGCATATTATTTTTTAATTTCGCGATGTCAAAATGGCATCACGAGTGGTCCAAATTTGCGCTAACGAAGCTTGCGGGCAGCTCGTTAGATATATGCAGAAACATCATTTTACTATACTGATGAACTAGTTTGATTCGAATTAGGAGCAGAGGTTACAAAGCAATGTCAAATAGCTAGTATCGTATTAGTTATCGTTAGATACGTAAAGGAATGAAGTTGAACAGAACATAACAAAATAGTACTACAGACTTAAAGGTTGACTATATCTCCCACGTTGTTAGTTAAGAATAAATCTTGGCGTATAGCCAATGTTACACGTTGACTGATTGTGTTACGAAATACCTGACTGATACGTTCCTTCCTAAACATGCAAACATATGGAGAAATTACAGAGTTACAATCGGGGAAACTGTCAGTGTTGCTTTTAAAGCGAATCGGTTGAACATTTTGATTATGAAATAAATGCGGATCCAATGTGATTTTCGATTTTTCGAATTTCCATTCAGTCTGCTAGCTAGCTAGCTATAATTACGTAATTAATACTTGCCCTGAAGAAGGACCTCCGAAGGGTCTGAAACTAGTCGGTGCCGTCACCGGAGGATAAAAGCGTGAGTTAGCCGTTTTTAATTTTCGTTTATATGTAACTATATATATGTAATAAAATTGGAGTGTCTGTTTGTTATCAAAAGAAAAATTCCAGATTTCGGGAAAATAATGTATTTGCGTTGTTGATGACAAAAATCGCGTTTAAAAAATTAGTCTCTCTGTCTGTTTGTCTGTCCGCAAGCCGCGTTTGTCCCGGCTAATCTTCCAAATGGCTGGGCCGATTGCTACCAGACTTTCACTGTAGGGTAGTTGACATAGACGGGCACATTATAGGCATTTTTTATCTTAATATTTCGTTGACAAATTCGCGGGCAACAGCTACTATGTAGATAATTTACCCGACGTTCTTACGGTGAAGGAAAACATCGTGATGCCTGCACATATCGGAGAAGAAATTCAAAGATATGTGTGATGTCAACCAGCAGTGTGATTGACTAAGTTAGTAACTTAGGGAAGGCCCCGAGCCTTAGTGGGGATGTATAGTGAGGTGGTGATGCGGAACAAAAATCAAAACAACGCAGCTTATGAATGTGTAATACACAGCTAGTTCCATTTTTATACGACTTCCCAAAAGAAGGAGGTACTCAATTTGTCTGTATGTTTTTTTTTATGTTTGTTACGGCATGACTCCGCCGCTAGTGGACCGATTTTGATAATTCTTTTTTTATCCGAAAGGTAATGCTTGCAGGTGGGTCCCAATTGTTTAGTTGATTTTTTTTCAACGTTTACACTCACTACTATCTAATTAGTTATTTGTTGGTAGAGGTCGTTGTCTCGTTGCAATGAACAAGGTAATTTTTCCGGAAGTGGACACCGCGGATTTCCGCGATTGTACATATGACATTAGAAGAATATACATAACGACTTTTTTTTAAGTTTTGTTTAATCTAAAGGCGGTAATATCATAAAGTTATTATTTCGCAGTTCAAATAGTTTAAGAATGTATGCAGCTGTGACCTTTGTACTCGAACTCGATTTGCTTTGTGTGAGGGTAGGTCAAGGTATAATGGCTAATATGAAGCGTTTATATGCTAGGTTTTACCCGCGACTCCGCCTTTACGGAATTATTAAAACTTAGTGCGCTTTGTGGTCTTTCAGACGTTTCTATGATTGTGACAATTTTAATCGAAATCAGTACAGCTGTTTAGATTACAAACTCTAGCTAACATCCATCCATAATATTAGTAGGATTAGCTTTTTCCCCGACTTCGTCGATACGAAAATGTATTTATTTACATCACAGTCTAAGGGTCTGTCCCACCACTGGCTAATAGAGGCTCAGATAGCTTAAAAATGAAGTCACTGTCAGATAACCTAACAAAATCCCATATTTCCATCACATATTTTACACGTATTGTTATCAGACAAGTTACAATTTGGTGGTACAGACCCTAAATCACTTTTATTATCAATATTTCCCTATACTAATATTATAAAGAGGAAAACTTTGTTTGTTTGTAACAAATAGGCTCTAAAACTACTGGGCCGATTTTCAAAATTCTTTCACCGTTAAAAAGATAAGTTATCTGTAAGTAACAAAGGCTAATTTTTTTTCATTTCTTTATTATTTTTAAATTCACGCGGACGGAGTCGCGGGCAAAGGCTAGTTATACATATAAACATTCCTCTTGAATCACTCTATCTATTAAAAAAACTGCATTAACATTCGCTTCGTGGTTTTAAAGATCTAAGCATACATACAGACAGACAGCAGGAATCGGTCTTTTTTGCTATGTAGTGATAGTGAAGATGTGAAACTTTTATACCTTGGCAAGACTTACACAATATCTTTCGTCTACTAGACTAGATTTGTGACATTGAAGCGGCCAGCGGACGCCATATTGATTTGTGACGTCACAAATTCATATCGTGCCAACAAAAGAATTGAGATTAATGAAAAATGTGTTTATTTGGTGTATGGAACTAGCTGCTGCTTGCGACTTCGCCCGCTTAGAATTAAAGAATATCATTTATGTTATTCACTTATGATGAAGCTTTTTAATGGTGAAAGAATTTTTTAAATCGGTCCAGTAGTTTTCGTGTTATCTATATACAAAAATCCAAATCTTTTTTCTTTATAATATTAGTATAGACTACAGGTTATACATCCATAAAGTAAGGAAAAGGCTTGATAAACGTAACTAGTTGTTCCCATACGGTTTATCCGCTTGTAATTATAAAAACTTTATTTTATCTTTTAAATTTGTCAAATTATCAATAGCAAATGTCAAAATGACACGACATGACAAACCTTAGCAATCTTGCTTTCTTGATGTTGACAGCAACTTGTAGTCTCTTTCCCACATTAGGGTTTTTATCCAAAATATTTACTACCTAAGTTTAATCGCGTGAAAATATATAGCCTAAAGCGTGACGTAAGTGTAGGGCTTTTTATTAAAAAAAGAATTATTTAAAAATATGCTGTAATTGTTGACATCTTAGGCAACAAAGAAGTGAGTGTTTACGCTTTATTATCATAGTATAGATATAGATAGATTACCCCATACTCTTCCTGGTCGTACTGTTATAGTCTTCTGGGTACAAGAAGGGGGAGATTAAATTTTCTTTTAGGAAACATTGCTCATACCAGTTTGAGTAGTGTGTCGACATTAAGAATACAATCTTCTTGAATTATGTTCGTAATGGTCGGTTTCCCAGCTACATTTAAGGATACGTTAGTGTGGTGCTAAAACTGCATGAAATGTGTTTCCGAACTACGTTACTTGAGTGAAACAGAACCAGCATAAATCACAAAACACTATAGTAGAGGAAATATTTTTATTTTTGTATGTAAGGAGTAAAGTCAAAAAGTACTGTGCCGATTTCTAAAATTCTTTAAGTTTTAGAAAGCTACATTATCACTGAGTGACATAGGCTATGTTTTTTTTTTTTAAATAAGCACAAATTAGGGTTAAAGCGCAGCTGGCAATTAGTTCGTAAAGTGTCAAAGTAGAGGAGTTCGAGGGTAATGTTTCAGTCGCTGTTTTATTTCATATATTTATTTCTCTCACGTATATTCAAGGTCGTGTAATATAATGTCACGTACAGGAGTGTTAATTTTATTTCGTGTCACCTTATTATTTCCGGTTGTTATGGAAATGTGCTGTAGGTGACATAATCGGTTGTAATAAAAAATAATGTTCTCACTTTTATTGTTCTTTGCTATATCTGAGATAGCTTTACAATGCAATCTTAGTAATGTAAATGTGAAAGTTTAGATGGATGGATGTTTGTTAGAGTTTGTAGCCTAAACGGCTTAACGGATCTCGACGCAATTTGTCATAGATCTACGGGATCTGGAAGAACACGTAGGCTTCTAACTTTAATTGTTTTTAATTCTACGTGGACGGAGTCACGGGCAAAAATTAGTAAGCTATAAATTTTCGATTTACACTTTGTTGTATGTTTTTTAACTAACTTGATTAAAACTTATTTCTGTGTGAATTTGATAGTAACATTAGAAATATTATTTCAGTTGTCTAACACTATTTTTTAATTCCACGCGGACGGAGTTGCGGGCGAAAGCTAGTACTTAATATATTACAGCGTACACACATACTACTTCGTGATGTAAGATGTCAGCAATCACAGTATATTTGAATAATTCTTTCTTTAATAAAAAGCCCTACACTTACGACACGCTTTAGGCTATATATTTTCATGCTATTCAACTTAGGGGGTACATAAATTGGAAAATCCTTCATGTGGGAAAGGGACCGTAAACTACAAGCTGCCGACATTAAAGAAGCAAGGTTATTATGGTAACAGTAATTTTGACATTTGCAACTTCATATGAAGCCGCACGGGAACAGCTAGTTTAAAAAATAAAATCAGTTGGCAACATGCAATGTAGTTCGATGTGGCTATCGATTGAGTACGATTAGTGATTATTTACGGCCTTGGAGACTGTGATAAAATGTGTTGGTTACACTTGTCTACGCTCAACGAATTTATATTATTCTTTTGGATAAGACTAGCAGTTAGTTGCGACTTTGCCCGCGTGAAATTAAAAAAATATAGCCTATGTTACTCACAGATAAATTCCCTTTCTGATGGTGAAAGAATTTTCAAAATCGGACCATTAGTTTTGGAGATATATTAATACATACAAAAAAACAAATTCTTTCCTCTTTATAATGTTAGTATAGATGAATACTAGGATGAAATATAACGTTAAATTCTGCACAATGGATACTTGAATTATAATTGTGTTTGCGATTTTTTTTTATCTTTTTTTTATTATAACATATGATGGCAAACGAGCAAACGGCCACCTGAATCCACCGAAATGAACGATCGCTGCCCACAAACATCCACAATTGCAGATGCGTTGCCTACCATTAATTGACGGAGGAGACGCACACAAAGGACATTTCCCCTTCCTACGCGTTCCCTCCCCCGACAAATCCTTTTTCCTTCCCATCCTTTCCCCTCAAGAACAGAGTGGTAAGGGAAAGGGACTAAAATGAGGCCTCCGGCACCACACTCATCAGACTGTACGAGGACATGCTTCCACTTCACGCCTGTTTTCTGTGTGGTCGTGGTATTACTGAGGGCGAGCCCTACAGTGCGAAAATGTTAAAGCGGGCTCTACCACTGGAATCTTTCATTGTGTTTTATTGATTTGAAGTTTATGCGTAAGTCAAGGTTTTTTTGATAATTTCCTGACAAACCTTATCAGTTCGTAAACGGATATCGCATATAAGATTATAATTTGCGTAATTTTCACGTGTTCATAATAATCTTTATATTTGTTGCCTTGATTATTTGCTTGTGAACCTTTGTATCGATTTGTATCGATTTATGGAATCGGGTATTAAAGTTGAATTAAGTGTAGGGTGTCCAAGAGTTTTTAGCCGATACTTTGAATAGTTGTTTATTGCGTAGCTCTTTTTTTTGCTTTAAATTAAAATGTAAATATTTTTGTACATAGACGAACCTGTAACTTTAATTATATTTTAGGTTAATGCCATTTTTATCATCACTTTTATTTCATAATGTAAAAATAAATAAATTAGAAATCTTCATACCGTAAGGAGTGCCATATATTTGACGTTCTTTTTATTGAATTGAGGTGTCATAATATAATTTAGGCAGTCCTAAAATTAACATGGTCACCCTACACCGGCCTGTCTTGCGATATCTTTATCGATAAAGGTGTTACTCAAGTGCACATGTCTCTTTCCAACCAATAAGTGGAATAGAGACAGGTGATGCATATCTCACAATTAGAGTGATTGTCCCGTGATAACGCCGGTGATCACTACAATTAGTTTATTGTAGAAGTATTGTAATGATGTAATGTTAACACTAGCTGTTTCCCGCGAATATGTCCGCGTGTATTAAAATAATTAATATTCTATGCGCTGTTCCATACTTTTTCATCGAAAACAGATCTTAAATATGAATTTATGAGGTCTAGAAAGAGATGGATGGATTGCATGAAAGGTGATATGGTCAAGGGGCGACTGAAATGACGTAGGTAGGACTTTATGGTCTGTCGGTAATTATAGATCTATTTATTAGTGGATTTTTATCTCTGTTTTCTCTTTACTAATATTATAAAGTGGACATTTGTGTTTTTGTATGAATTAGATAAACTCAAAAAGTATTGGAGCGGTTTTAAAAGTTCTTTCACCAATAGAAAGCTACGTTATCTGTGAATAATATAGGATATGGTTTTTAATAGATTTTGTATTTCCGGAAAAGTCCGCGATGGCATATGTCTATCATTAATTGTTTTCTTACAATAACCATTTATTTGTTTAAAAAATTGCAATTAAATATCGCATACTATTTGCGGCGGTGTTTTATTTGTCTTGATATTAATCCTCATCCAAATAAATATATTTATTGTCAGAAGAATTTAATGTAGATTAAAATTACCGACTGAATGTACACTTTTTGGTATATTTTATTTGTGTTTTAAGTGTTCAAATCCAGATGGTTCTAGACCGCATCGCGTGTATTTCAGAGTCAACGACCAGTTACGATATTGGCGGCAAAAAAATTCGACCGCCATTTTGAAGTTACATCGCTTTGATCACGGTTATACAGTGTACATTTTGGGCCATGAAATCCGCGGTTTGATTTGTTATTTTTATCATGTTCCATGTTTTTTATTTATATTTCTATACTTTATAAAGAGAAAAGATTTGTATTTTTGTATGTATTCGATTTACGTAAAACCTACTAAGCCGATTTTAAAAATTCTTTCACCATTAGAAAGGTAATTTATCTGTGAGTAACATAGGCTATATTTTGTATTATTTTCTAATTTCTCGCGGGCGAAGTCGCAAGCAACAGCTTGTTTAATATGAACTAGACAGGATTCGTCGCTCATCATCATCAACCTACCCTTGTCCTTATATAGGGTTGGCAGTGTACTCTTTGATACATCTCTATCAGCCATCATATCTGAATTCACTCCCTTAAGTATATTCTCGGCCTGAGACTTATTAATAAGTTACCAGTTAGTTACCAAGATAAACTTTGGCAACTAATCTTTACTATTATAATAAAGCGTAAACACACACTTCTTTGTTGCCTAAGATGTCAGAACTACAGCATATTTTTGAATAATTCTATTTTTAATGAAATGCCCTACACTTACGTCACACTTTAGGCTATATATTTCACGCCATTAAACTTAGGGGGTAAATGTTTTGGGTAAAAACCCTAATGTGGGAAAGAGACCATAAGTTACTGACAACATCAAGGAAGCAAGGTTGCCAAGGTCTGTCATGGCTGGAATATCGCTTAAGCAATTCTGGTATAAAATATGTGGTACAAGTTATAAGATTTTGCCTTTATGCTTTTTAATTACACAAGTAATTGTTATAATAGTAAGACAAAGTGTCGAACTATGTGTGATATTATGACACTAAGATATTTCACTAGGGTACCACTTAAGTAACTATAAAATGAGTCTCGGCATTTTTTTTTATAACATAAGGTGGCAAACGAGCAACCGGCCACCAGAATTCGCCAAAATGGCGAAGCGACCGCTGCGCATCGACATCCGCAATTGCAGATGCGTTGTCTACCTTTATCCGACGGAGGAGAAGACGCACATAAAGGGGACATTTCCCCTTCTTATGCATCTCCTCCACTGTCAAATCCACTTCCTCTTCCCATCCTCTTTTTATAGGAAAAGGGTGGTGAAGAGAAAGGGACTTAAATTAAGCCTACGGCACTACACTCATGAGAATAAACACGTAATTGCTTCCATTTCACGCCTGTCTTCTGTGTGGTCGTGGTATTACACCGGGCGTGCCCTGCAGTGCTAAGATGTTAAGCGGGCTCTATCACTGTTAAATTTAGTTTGTTAGTTAATTTCAGAAACAATTAACCTTTTATAAATTGACGAAACCTAGCGTAATATAAAATAACTTTTACATTTGAATGACGCATTCGTTGTGTGTGAAAAATTACATAACTAATGTCGTTTTTCATGTTATCAGATTGATATGTCAGCCTTCATAGAGAT
Organism: Papilio polytes; assembly: GCF_000836215.1. Classification (NCBI taxonomy): domain Eukaryota; kingdom Metazoa; phylum Arthropoda; class Insecta; order Lepidoptera; family Papilionidae; genus Papilio; species Papilio polytes. The sequence continues at coordinate 831,086 of NW_013526582.1, read as the reverse complement.
TTATCTTATTGTTTGTACTTCCTACTTGGCTGACGGTTTTTAGACATACAGACTATAGACGTATATAAGATTTGTTAGAAAGAATATACAAGAGTATCATCGTCTTGGTAGCGTATTTGTTACTTATTTGAACGGGCGGGCTATCTACACGTCCATGTTTCTCACCATATATTATGTTTTTCGAATTCCATATGTAGATTTACCCGACGTTCTTATGGTGTAAGAAAACATCGTGATGCAACCTGCACATGTAATGAAGTAATTCAAAAGATGTGAGTGGAAACAATCCGCAGTAGGCCAGTGTGATTGTCTATGAACTTGTCATCCCTATTTTGTTCTAAGCTACGTAAGTTAATGTTGATGATGAGTTGGAATTTGGCACATCATTTATCATAATTTGCTTCTTTAATCGTACTGTCGTCTCGCTTATTCTCACTAAAAGGAGTGGGAAACCAGTACGTTTTCACGAACACGCGTTAACTCTTGACTTGTACCACGCGTTGATTTTCGACATGCCAAACCAGTTATAAGGCTGATTCGGTTGTTCTTTGTAAAAATAGTCTGAACGGAAAGTGTCCTTGATATAGTCGTAATTAATAACGTATTCTATATCATTAACTAGCTTTCGTCCGCGACTTCGTTCGCGTGGTATTAGAAAACATACAAACTATATATATAACAAAAAGCTACGTATCCCTCTGGAACCGTACATTTCTCGGGGATGAACCTTATCTCATGTGAACTCCAGACTTTGTTTTATATCTGAGCCAAATTTCAATATGATATGTTAAACCCTTGCGGGATGATCGAGTAAACATTAAAAAAACTAAATTAATGAATCCCACGGGAACCGTAACTATTCCCGGGATAAAAAAGTAGCATACGTGTTCTTCCAGACTATGCTCTAAACCTGTGCCAAATTTCATGGAGATGCGTTCACCCGTTTATGCTACAAACGCTTACAAACATTCATCCATCCATTAACTTTTGCATTTATAATGTTTATATGATAATATTTCTAAGATTTATAAGATGTTACTGTAACGTAGCCTTTTAATGATGAAATTTTTGAAATCGGCTTAGGGTTTAATGATAATTTAATACATACAAAAATACAAATCTTTCCTCGTTATATTAGTTTAGATAGGTCGATCGAGCATCAGTGACGATTTCTTATTTGTACGACGCATAGTTAATGTTTGTTTTGCCCGTAGGTTCGCGGAGGCAGCACAGGCGTGCCGCCGCCGGCGCCGCCTTCTCTTCTAGAAGAGAAGAGGACACCGTTACAGCCGCAGCAGCAGGGCAGGGTGCAGCCACCACCACCAGGTATTGTATTAACATCAACTCCCCTACTTTATCCAAATAACTCAATCATATGTCATCTCAGTCATCACTCCTTTCATCATGTCACCTTTCACGCAAACCATCCATCTCTTTCTAGGTCTACCTCTATCGGTGTACCTCCCTAAAAATATGTTCATTGTAGAATAAGGATTACAAATCTTATTACTTTAAATACAAATATATTGTATAATAGAAATTATTACAAAAATGCTACAGCGTTGTCGCGATGTTGGTTGAAGAGATAGCGTCTTCATAGATTATGAATTGTGCATAGATAGTAAAAAAATACAGACACAGAGTAAAAAAGGAATTGCAAAGATAAAATATAAATGACTAACATTCGCCCGCTACTCCATCCGTGTGGAATTAAAAAAAAAAGTTAGTAGCCTATTTGTTCTACCAAATTATGCTCTACAGCTATGCCAAATTTCACCGAGAACCGTTTAGCAGTTTAGGCTCCAAACTCTAACCAACATCCATCCATCCATCCATCTAAATCTTCACATTTATAATACAGTAGATCCTCGATAAGTTAAAGTCCAAGGGAAACACAAAATATTTTAAGTTATAGAGGTTTTAAGTTATCAAGGGTCTATGTAATAGAGGTTTTCTGTTCTGATGGGAAGGGAACATATAATTTTTTTAAGTTACCGAGTTATCGAGGTTCTTCTGTCTTAGTCAGTTTAGTAAGATTGTATCTGGCGCTTACAGTGGTATTTTATGAAATATAATATTTATTTGTTTCTAAACAGAACCAGTCGTGGCGCCGCCAGCCCCAAAGCCGACTGTCGTGAAGGCAACGAAAACTGTCAAGATTAACCAAAAGGTATGTTGAATGTTTTGACCAAGAATCAAAGATGGTTCAAAATGTATAGAAGACGCATAGCGAACTTTTCACTGGTACTTTCTCTGAAAGGTACTATGTCGGTTGTCAAGTTTAGTACCGTCGCGTACATGTAATAAAACATTTTACTGAATTATAAGATCCAGTAGTACCAGAAACCAGAAAGTGTTAAGATTGAATGTGGATGGCTACAAAGGAAGAGTAAGACCGAAGAAAGTATGGATTGTGTGAAAGAGGATATGCTTAAGAAAGGGGTGGATTCAGATATGATGATAGAGATGTATGGAAGAGCACATACTGTACCGACCCTCCGTAAGGGATAAGAGCAAGTGGATGATGATGATGATAACTGAATTATAAGCTCCATCATACTAAAATTATAAATGCGAAAGTTTAGATGGATGTTTGTTAGAGTTTGTAGCCCAAACGGCTAAACGACTCTGGATGTAATTTGGCATAGACGTAGAGCATAATTTGGAAGAAAATATAGGCTATTTTTTTTATTTCAACGCGTACGAAGCCGCGGTTGATAGCAAGTCTACTATCATACTAATATTATACATGCGAAAGTTTAGATGGATGTTTTTTAGAGTTTGTAGCCGAAACGGCTTAACGGATTTCGATGAAATTTGGTATAGATGTAGGAGATAGTCTGCAAGAACAGATAGGCTAGGATTAGGAGAAAGATGATGATGCAGTCGTGGCGAAAGCTAGCACGTTACATGTGTCATAATCGAGTTTATGGACATATTTTATTTTAATTATGTTTTTTATTTCAACAATTTCGAATTCGATTATTCGCTCCGAATCGATTAATGTCGCTTTTGTAGTGTTTGTAAATGAAATCAAGAGCGTTTTCATTTGTTTTAAATTCACCATGCAATACCGTTAATGTTGAGTTAACAATGGTCTTGTTGAGGGAGTTTTATATTGTACAAGCTTGCACCCGTGAGTCCGTCCGCGAGGACCTAAAAAAGAGTAATGCTCGTGTTTCGCCGGACTATGTTCTACTTCTGAATTGTTCTGTGTATACCTTCTAATGTACATCCAGAACGGCGGAAAGGGTTAGGATGAAATTTGGAACTTAGGTGTTTTTTACACGACAACAAAGTCGCGGGCGTCAGTTAGTTTAAAATAATAATTACAAACAAATGAAGTTTGACGTAACTTATGATTTTTGTATCTCAAAATCGTTGGCCGTTTGTACCTCTTTGTAGTGAAATTTTATAAAAAAAATAGCTTTGATCCGCGAGTTCATCCGAGTGGTATTCAAAAAAAGTGTATATATAGCCCATGTGTTCTTCCAGACTATCCTCTACATCTATACCAAACTCCATCGTAATCCGTTTTGCTGTTTAGGATACAAATTCTAACAATTATCCATCAATCTAAACTTTCGCATTTATAATATTAATATGATAAAATCAACGCTGTTATTTATTAAGTAAGAAATAAAACACTTTGTCATATATTACTTAAACTTGTTTCTATATGTAATCTGTGAATGTACAATCTGGGAATTTATCGGTGTTACATTCCACAGTGTGTTTGTGCATGTAGAGACGACGACGCGGAACAATAACTATTGAGACAGAGCTTTTAAACTGTACAAAAACTATTTAACTACGTCGTAGTCTTAGACTCCAAAAATCAAACAAAAAAATGGGACCCACCTGCAAGCACTACCTTTCGGATAAAAAAAGAATGATCAAAATCGGTCCACTAGCGGCGGAGTTATGCCGTAACACACATAAAAAAAAACATACAGACGAATTGAGTACCTCCTTCTTTTGGAAAGTCGGTCAAAAAGACCGGTCACTTAACTTAATTAGTTATTTGTATCAAACGAAATATGCCTCGTTGCATAGAACTTTTTTTTTTTTATAATACGAGGTGGCAAACGAGCAAGCGGCCACCTGAATCCACCGAAATGGAAAGCGACCGCTGCCCATAAACATCCGCTATTGTAGATGCGTTGCCTACCCTAATTGACGGAAGAGGAGACGCACATAAAGAGGACATTTCCCCTTCCTATGCATCTCCTTCACCGTCCAATCCACTTTTTCCTCCCATCCTTTCCTCTTAAGAAAAGGGTGGAAAGGAAAAGGGACTAAAATTGGGCCTCCGGCACCACACTCATCAGATGAAACGCGGAGTTGCTTCCACTTCACGCCTGTTTTCTGTGTGGTCGTGGTATTACACCGGGCGAGCCGGCCCATTCGTGCAAAGATGTTAAAGCGGGCTCTACCACTGTTAAACTATTTTTTTTCTGTTAATGGAACATCGTTGATTTCCGCCATTGTACACTAAAGGACTATTCAGAAGGTTGTTTATTTAAAAGGTACTTACTGTCTCTTTAAGTCTACACTGAGGAGCTCCCTGAGTTACCCCATAATGAATATGCGTGCGGCAATGAGAACCGTATCAAACGATATTACAATAATTAATTTACCTCTAGCACGATAGCTATGAGTCTCGCATAACTCGTATTTATTTGCATTTGTGCGCCGGCGCGGAGGGGGATAGTGATGTTACATAGGTCTCGTATCGATATCGATATTTCCTATAAACTACGCAGTTTATATAACGGTGTGATATAATAGACACAACGAGTGTATTAAAATTGTCTCTTTTATTCTCTTTGAAAAATGGAGTTTTTATTTATGCTGAATTTGTGAATGTTTGAATGATATTAATAGTATTATTTATACCTTGGAATTTACACCTATTTATATTGTGATATAACCGTTTTCACGGTTAATACATTAACAAATCACGTGATATTTTCTTTTATATGTAAATAATTCTAATTCCGTTCAACAATTTTTTTTGAATTTCCATTTAGTTGCAACAAAAGTATAAATTCACTAAAACGTGTAAATTGCGACTGTTTATTAATTTAAATTGTTGCATATAAGGAAAAGCCATAATACTATCTAGTAACCTGTTACAGGAAAAAGTAATAATAAAAATAAATCAATCAAGCCAGTCACTATCGACTTTTGTATTATCCCAACACTAGTGTAGTACCGCGCTAACCGGCGTTGTGGATAGACGCGTCCGTGCGTTTTATTTTCTAAATAAAATAATATTCAGCAAGTGACCTTTAGCAATACCAGTTTAGTGTATTTAGTTATTTTATATTGATATTGTGATTTTGTGCTTGTTCAAATTGGAATGCAAAAAATTTCATGGTTTGCTTTTGATGTGTTTATATGCAATGGAGTTTTATTGCTATGGTGTTTTACGTCGTAGTTGAGTTGCGTGGTATTTTATGTATGGTTTACATTTAAATTAATTTGATCTAGACAGGTAACTGAAGTTTAGAGTTGAAATCGAGATTTAAGATACCGAAATCCGATTCTCTTACGCACCAAAAAGTATTTTGAAGGTCAAATATTGCGTCTTGGTTTGGTAGTGTATACGGTTTGTCAAAGATTAAGTAATCTGTGTTCTTCCATTTGCTATACATCTATGCCTAATTTTATGGCGATCCGTTCATCAGTTTAGGCTATGAACTCTAACAAACATCCATCCAAACATACATCGCCTTAAGGTAGTAGGTGAAGCTCGTGACTTCGTCCTCGTGGTATTTAAATTTAGTATCATTGGTAAAGTAGTTTTTGAATCATACCTTATATTAATATTATAAAACCGAAAGTTTAGATGGATGTTTGTTAGATTTTGTAGCATAAACTGCTGAACGGATGTCGATGAAATTTGGTATAGATGTAGAGAATAGTCTGGTAGAACACATAGGCTACTTATTTTTTTTTTTTTTTAAAGCTAGTGGTGATACAATTTTTGAAATCGGCCCAGTAGTATTTGAGTTATTTCAACATATACAAAAATATAAATCTTTCCTCTTTATAATATTAGTAAGACGTATGAAAGTACAGAATGCAAATAGAACTACGAAAAGAGTACACTTGTAACTGTATTCGTCGGATATTGCAAAGCAGTTTTCGTAATGTCCCAGAAAAATGTTCTCTTGTATGTTAGATAACTATAAAGATACGCAATCGAATGTATGTAAATACTAGGTATAGCCATCAACTCCGTTCGCGCTTAATGAAAAATTAGGAGATAGATGCAGATGTTATAATGCACTTTCTGATTGTATAGATATATTTAACATATCGGCACCTAAAGTTAAACGAATCCTCAATGACCGTTTTTTCAATACGCGATAGTGAGTGGAAGGGGATCTTTATCTTCATATAAGTGTAGTGTGATACAATTTACAAGGACTGAATTTCATTATAATATATACTTGTGACTATCTGCGATAACTTGTAATTGGCCTTCATTTTTTTGTTTATTTTATTATTGTTTTTTAAGCTAGCTGTAAGTTATCCGTAAATAAATAAAATAAAATAAAAAAAAAATAGGTAGTTACAAACATCCATACATTTAAACTTTCTGGTTTAATATGTCCGTTATAGGCCGTAATATCACCTTTCATCATCTATCTCTTTTTATGTCTTCCTCTACCAGTGTACCAGACTCATAGCTAACATTCTCCTTGTAACATGCGATTCATCCCTCATAACATGCCTCCATGCTAACCTTTTACTCCTTACTTTCTCTACCACTGGGGCTACTATCAGTAATAAAGGGATGAATCGCATGTTACAAGAACGTTAGTAATGAGTGTGGTACACCGGTAGAAGTAGACATAGAAAGAGATGTATTGCGTGAAAGGTGACATGATCAGAAAGGGAGTGATGACTGAGATGACGTATGATAGAGTTACTTGGAGGACAAAAACCTGTTGCGCCAACGGGAGTAGGATAAGGAGGATGATGATGATTAAACTATTAGTAATATAGTATACTAGCTGTTGCTCACGACTTCGCCCGCGTGAAATTAATAAAATAGTTAAAATATAGCCTATGTTATTCAGCGATTACGAAGCTTTTTAATGATGAAAGAATTTTTGAAATCGGGCCAGTAGTTTTTGTCTTGTTTAAATACATACAAAAATCCAAAAATACAAATCTTTCCTCTTTATAATATTAGTATAAATTTTAATTCAACTAACAAATTGAGTACGAAAAAAAACTGTTATTTTGGTATGCAAGAAGTATTGTTGGTATGCAGCCACATCTATTTGTGAACATGTACTCGTCACTATGTGAACATTATATGCATTTACATATATACTAGCTTTTGTCCGCGACTTGCTTCATGTAGAATTAAAAGAAATAATTAATATAGTCTATGTTACTCAGTGATAATTAAGCTTTCTAATAGTAAAAGAATTTTTAATATCGGCCCAGTAGTTTTTGAGTTTATCCGTTACATACTAATGTTAGAAAATCTATAGTCTTTTTCTTATAAAGCTTGAAATGGAGTGATATTGTTACAAGAGAGAGAATAAATTTACAGACGGGAAAGAGATCACAATCCTTTTAAAGTTGTATGTATTGGAATAACTCAAAAACTATTAGACCGATTTAAAAAAATCTTTCACTATTAAAAAGCTACGTTATCACTGAATAACATTTTTATTATTTTTAAATTTACGCGGGCGAATTCGCGAGCGACAGCTAGTAATTTATAAAGTTAATTAGTGTGTATCTTAGGACTAGCTGTTGCTTTTGTTTTAAAATTTTATTTTATTGTTTACATGTGTCAAGTTATCATGTCAAAATGACATGACATGATCACAAAGCATGGTAACCTTGCTTCTTTGATGTTGGCAGCAACTTATGGTTTCTTTCCCACATTAGGATTTTTATCCAAAATATTTACCCCCTAAGTTTAATTGCGTGAAAATATATAGCCTAAAGCGTGACGTAAGTTATTCAAAAATATGTTGTAATTGCTGACATCTTAGGCAACAAAGAAGTGTGTGTTTACGGTTTATTATAATAGTATAGAAGTATAGGTTACGTCCATCTTGAGATTGCAACAAGATAAATATGGGTGTGGTCCACATATCAACTTAATATGGTAAACTATTTTATTGGTACACGTATTGATTATGTATATCTAGGGCTGTACATTTTACCTGATTCGTGTATTTAAGCGTCGGCTTGACTATGGCTTAGACACCCCTAACTTGGGTACTCGAGACCCTTAGTGGGGACAAGTAAGCTATTGATGGACAGATTTTGACGAGTGAGATATCATTTACTGGTTTTTTTATACAATAATGTGGAAAACGAGCAAGCGGCCACCTGAATCCGCCAAAGTGGCGAAGCGACCGCTGGTCATAGACATTCGCAATTGCTGATGCGTTGCCTACCCTTAATTGACGGAGGAGGCGCACTTTTAGAGGACATTTCCCCTTCAAATGCGTCTCCTTCACCGTTAAATCCACTTTCCCATCTAATACTTGCTTTATAAGAAATGGGTGGACCGAGAAAGGGACTAAAATTAGGCCTCCAGTACCACACTCATCAGTCTGTACGCGGAATTGCTTCCACTTGACGCCTGTCTTCTGTGTGGTTGTAACTGGGGGCGAGCTGGACCTACAGTGCTAAGATGTAAAAGCGGGCTCTACCACTGTTGATGTATTATATTGAATCCATCTTAGCTTCGCTACGTAAGAGTTTATAATTTGATAAATGTCCAAATTTTAATGCATTTTTGTGATGGCCTTATCATTTAGGAATTTTTAAAATCGGGCCAGCTTTTGAGTTATTTCAATACCTACAAAATGCATACATATAAAAAATATAGGGGAAATAATTATTTTGACAACCCTATACTAAGTCTCCCCATACGTTTGTATAGCAACGCACACCTGCCTTAAACGAATACTAACTATTTAACGGATATATGTTCAGTAATACGCTAGACAGAGATGCAAGATGTTTAGCCGCATGTTAGAAAGAGACGGGTGTTCTATGCTTAAGTGGTTGGTATTTGAAATTTTCTAATTAATTCCTTTTGATAATAAAGTCGTTGCTGACTTTGTTGTACAAGGCTAAGCGCATATTGAACTTTATACATTTATTATTTGTATACTAGGTCTCGCCCGCGACTTCGTCCGCGTGTAATTAAAAAAAAACCAAAGAGTGTGTAGCCTTTGTGTTCTTCCAGACTATCCTCTACATCTATACCTAATTTCATCGAAATCCGTTCAGTAGTTTAGGCTACAAACTCTAACCAATATCCATCCATCTAAATTTTCGTATTTATAATATTAGTATGAAGTATGACTAGTATGATACGTGCGTTTTTTTATATTTTGTACTTTAAATTACTCAAACACAGTACATTAATGAAAAATGAATATAAATTGGATTAGTCGTTACCGAGATTATCACACACTAGCTGTTCCCCTGCGACTTCATCCGCATAAAATTATGAAAATATTATTTTTTGTTTACATGTGTCAAATAATCAATGGCAAATGTCAAAATACCAATTACCTTACTATGGTAATTTTGTTTTCTTGATGTTGGCAGCAACTTATGGTCTCTTTCCCACATTATGGTTTTTATCCAAAATATTTACCCCCTAAGTTTAATGGCGTGAAAATATATAGCCTAAAGCGTGACGTAAGTGTGCGGCTTTTTATTACAAAAAGAATTATTCAAAAATATGCTGTAATTGCTGACATCTCAGTCAACAAACAAGTGTGTGTTTACGCTTTATTATAATAGTATAGACAAACACACAGACAAACAGACAACAATGTTAATGAAGTTTTCAAATCTTTACCATTAATATAGGCTTCTTATAATAGTTTTTATATTCCTCACATAGAAACTTATAAGACATTGCACTCACGGAAATGCTAAAGTTTGAATTGTAAGTATGAATGTCTGTAACCAAGTAACACCAGAGTTCACTAAAATTACGAAGCGACTGTTTCTCATAGACGTTCGCATTTGTAGATGCGTTGCTTTTAATTAAAAGCAGAGGGGACGCAAAAGGCGATGTATCCTCTAACTATACGTCCCATCCCCTGTTTTATCTATTTCCCCTTCCCATCCCTTGTACGGAAATACTGGAAAAAGGAGCACTAAAGTTAGGTTAAAATATAATTTCATATGTTACTTAGATTATTTAAAATTTGGATTTCATTGTATTTCTTGATACTGTTTTCTAGCTAAGTATGCGTCAACCTTAACATTTGTTTCCACGTATCGATTAAATTTATTTTAACACCGGTTGTTTCGATGTTGCGTTAATTATAAATATTAACAAACTAATGATTATGAAACTAAACCTGCTTAAGGTTTAGTTTCATAATCATTTTTTTTTTCGCTGGGAAAATGCATTTACGCATTCCCCCCCGTTACCAGGGTTTGGTATGTGGGACTCGCCGGCCACAGAAGAAAATGGCCGGAATACCCACTAAAAACCCAGCGGTGTTCCTCCTATCCGAAATTATCACTAACCTAGTTATATTCGGATAGCAAAATATTGTTTTTTTTTTTTACTCACCACTGGCTGATAGAGGCTCAGATAGCCTAAAAATGACGTCACTGTCAGATTAACAAAATCCGATATTTCTATCGCATGTTTTACACGTTGGATTGTTATCTGACAATTAACAATTTGTTGGGACAAGCCTTAACATTTGTAAGAACATTTTAAAAGACAATATTTCTACAAAGTTGTATAGATGATAGTTTAATTGAAAACTAAATCCAAACGGTCAAGTCGATTTTGCTTCTCTTTCTCCAGTTTGAATGTGATAGCTCACCAGTAGGTCTAGAAAGAGATAGCATGAACGTTTATGATTAATAAGATACGGGTGATAATCCCATCTGGAGAACGAAATATGTCTCCCGACCCCACTTAATCTTTGATAATTTTTAGTCTATGGTTTACATAGTCTATGACGATTTTTTTCATATTTAACTCAACCTTTACGTGTATTATGTAATCTTTAGACACTTTCGATCGTTTCCCTAGTGTCTATCATGAATATTTGCGTGATGCGAGAATGTATTCGTAACGTTATCGATAAAATTGAGATTTTATGTATTTTTCCCTCGCTGCGCGATTCTAATACAAATTTTGTCGACATAACGAATACGTTCTCACGGATATTCGTGATAAGTACTCTGGTATCGAATTTTAAATATGTAGATAGTGAATTTTGTCATGTATGTGTGTGTCGAGGTCGCCAGACTAGTTATGTTATTTGCAGACGTATCATCTGTTTTTTATAGTTTTAATCTATCCGAGTGTTTTAAAATGAACAGGCGTACACCTTTGACAAAACAATCGCACAACCGTTAGATTGTCGAGGGTTTCGCAGCAAACTGTTTTGCACAACTAAAAATCGAGTAATGTGCACACTTCATTAGCTCATAAGAATCAAAGCGCGACTAAACAGTTGTGAAATAGTTTAGTCAAATGTGTGCTTACGATCTTCATATGAGATGTTAATTTTATATATTGATTTTGAAAGGTAAATGAGGATGCTATTTTGCTGAAGATTTTTAATGTCATAGGTTATTTCTATCAACAAATTAACTAATTTAAAATACCAAATATAGTATTCACATTAATATATTTCCGGATGTTTGTAAGAAAATAAAAATAGCAATAAGAGACAATTATACTAGTAACATTTGTACGTTATGTCGACATCTCTAAAACCCCTTTTTCATTAAAGTAATAGTCGTATAACTTGACTGCGAGGCTTTAGCGTTTATAGTACACTGCCAGTGGAAATCATTCTTAACTACTACTACATCTTACTTCATGTTGTATATTGTAAATGTGAAAGATTGGATGGATGGATGTTTGTTACTGTGTATCTTTAAAATATATAACTTTAAACTGTCGTGGTTTTTACAAATATAATGTTCGTAAGATACGGGTTTTTTTTTTCACACTACCGCATCACTTCAGTCAGCCCGTGAACATAGCGCATGCAACTGTGCCGAAATATCGGGAGCTAAAACAATTCAATCGTGGTAAGGAACCCGTATCTTACGAACATTATATCTTTAAAATGACTCAATTTTATAATTTGTCATAGATGTAGAACATAGTCTGTTATTAGTTTTCTCTTATTAGTTTTAATTACGCATAGAAAAATCGCAGGCAAATGGTAGTCTATACTAATATTATAAAGAAAAAAATGTATTTTTGTATGTATTCGATTCACGTAAAAACTACTGTGCCGATTTTAAAAATTTCTTCACCATTAGAAAGGTAATTTGTATGTGAGTAACATAGGTTATATTTTTTATTATTCTTTTTATTTCACACTGACGAAGCCGCCAGCAACAAATAGTAAATTATGTTTAATGAATTAGCAACCATTCGATAAGTCGTGCCAGTGTCAAAGAGGCTTAACTTCCAGCAATCCCTTCACGCATGCATGAGTATTAAGGTGATCAGATTTATGCAACGCGCGCTTTGCAGGGGAATGACCGTTGTATGACAGATTAAAACAACCAGAGACAGAGTAAGGAACCTATCCTACCCGACAGAGAATAGACAATAGACGTATTTCGAACGTCGAAACAGTGCCAAAATATATAGAGTTTTGGTTGGACAGTTTTGTTAGTCAGGGAATTTAATTCCCTGCCCTTTGTAGGGAAAAATGTAGAGCTCTTTTTTATTGTTAGAAAGAGACAATGCTACTTTATATAGCTATCGTCCGTCAAAACATAAATAACGTATTGTTACTGTCTGAAAGCGCGGGAATATACGTTGTGAAAGGTTTTCTGTTTATGATGTTTTTAAATAAGAAATGACAATAAAGTACATTTAATTGACGTTTTTTTATTAAAAACCCGAACTGATTATTCTATGACAGTTCAGAGAAAGGAATTTATAGTCATCTTGCTTGTTAAAATCGGTTTATGCTGCTGTGTATGGAAGAGGGAACACTTACTGTGCCGACCCTCCGTAAGGGATAAGGGCAAGTTGATGATGGTTTATGCTGGGTAAAGTTTCCGTTTATTTAATCACTAGTTGCTCACGACTTCGTCCACGTGAAATTAATAATATAGCCCATGTTATTCAACGATTACGAAGCTTTTTAATGATGAAAGAATTTTCGAAATTTGTCCAGTAGTTTTTGAGTTATTTCAATACATACAAAAATACTTTATTTTTTCTTTATAAGATTAGTACAGATGGACAGTCACTGGAAATACAAGAACGCACCAATACCAATATTATAAAGAGGATATATTTGTATTTTTATATCTATTTCATTAACGTAAAAACTACTGGGCCGAATTTAAAAATTCTTTCACCATTAAAAAGGTAATTTATCTATGAGTACTATAGGCTAGTTTTTTTTTATTATTTTTTTAATTTGACGCAGACGAAGTCGCTACAAGCAACACCTAGCAAAAATTAAAAGTACGATTGTTCTTTCGCCTAGTAACAACAGCTATCGCAAAATCGTGACTTGTGTGATATTCTTTATTGAAATGCTAGGTGTTACCTGTGACGTCGTCCGCGTGGAGTTTCAAAGTTCAAAACTACGTTCACACATTTTTACAATCATTACAGGATTAATTTAAAATAATAAACACGTACATTCTTAGTACGTATTTAGTTGTATATCTATGCAATCTATCTATGCAAAATCCCAATTTTCGAAACGAAAACAGTTCGGGAGCCGATTTTTTTTTTTTAGTTGCGCTTATAGTTTTTGTCAGTGTTGAGGTTTAGCCCATAAATGCATTTTTTCTCTTTAAATACCATAAATTAAACATAGATTAAGGGAAAAATAAATGTCTTTTAATAGTCTACTAGCTGTTCCCATGCGACTTCATCGGCATAAAATTATTAAAATTTTATTTCATTGTTTACATGTGTCAAATTATCAATTACAAATGTCAAAATGACATGACATGATGACAAATCATGGCAACCTTGCTTCCTTGATGTTGGCAGCAACTTATGGTCTCTTTTCCACATTAGGGTTTTTATCCAAAATATTTACCCCCTAAGTTTAATAGCGTTAAAATATTATAGCCTAAAGCGTGACGCAAGTGTATGGCTTTTTATTAAAATAAGAATTATTGAAAAATATGCTGTAATTGCTGACATCTTAGGCAACAAAGAAGTGTGTGTTTACGCTTTATTATAGTAGTATAGATTGAAAAGAGTGTGTATATCATCATGCCTTTAAGGGTTTATTGTTGCATAACATTCCACGACCATAAACATAGTCAATTTAAAAAGATAGTTTGGCGCGCAACGCGTCGGTCATTCGCGCTCTGAAGGTCACCGCGTAAGTACGCCACTATGTTATTATGTCAGGTATTATCGCGTTGAACGATAATTTAGCTATGAATAGAACGGAATTTATCAAGAAAATGTAGTTTTTTTTATGCAAGTATAGATGGCGTTGTACTATATTTTTAATTATGCAATGTTCTCTCAGGTTTTCTTTTCTACCCGAATAGGAAGGTAATGTTATTGCCGCGTCTTATAGGGTTGTTTTTTGTACCTAACGAGCGTCATCATAAATGACTTATAGCCGGTTTCCCAGCTACGTTTAACCGGTTAGTGTTTTTGGTTCGATAAATTCTGTATGTGACTTGAGTTTTACTCCGTTAAAATTAATTTCAACCTAACACTAATGAATCGCTAAGTAATGACAAAATAAATGGAATAATGGATGATGACGAGTGAGGTGTCATTTGGTTTGTGTTTTTCCCCTGTCATAGGGTATTTTCAGTCAGGTTCTTTTTTTAGTTTTTTTTTTATTTATAGTCACTAAAATCTGATTGATATTATGCGGAAGTGGATGGATGTTTAATCTCCAAAACTGTCTAACGGATCTCGTTCAAATTTGACACAGATGACGTCCGTCCGGACGAAGACGCGGGCAAAATCTAGTTAAGAAATATTTATGTTATAAAAATATAATTTGTCTACTTGTTCTAATAACGTCACTTTACACTACTGTGCTATGTTGAATGACCTTGTAAACCCAATACGTCATATGTTTATATTACGTTTAGTGATAGTGAGATATTTTTAAATTATTATGCAACTTGTGGGCAAATATTTTCTTTGATCACTGCGTTGATGTACATTTCTTGCCCTTGTCATGTAATAGTACAGTCGAGGACGTATATTTTTTGTCGCTTGCGATTTAGTGAATAATTTACTGTCATGTGTATAAGCATTGTGCCAGTAGCTGTTGCCAGTTAGTACATTTTACTGTCATGTATTCCTGTTCTTATGGTGGCTGATTACTGTACAATTGTCGATATTTACTGGGTAGCTAATTTATTTCATTGTACGATCCATTTATCGGTAAATTATTTCGTTTGGCTTGTATAAAGTATTGATCAAATTTCGTTGTTACGTACAAAATGGTATTGAGACTCGAATATCGTCCCCCAAACTTACTAAGCGTATCCCCTACCATTTGCTCTCTTTGTCGAAATGTACATTTAAGTCTTCTCGAATGAATATTACTTGATATTTTATTTTCCATCCTGTTGATGAAGTATTATGTTTTGTTTTTATATAATAAATATAGCCTATGTTATGGCTAAGAAAACTTGTATATTTTTTTTTATATCAAAAGGTGCCAAACGAGCAAGCAGCCACCCAAATCCGCCAAAATGGCGAAGCGACCGCTGCCTGTAGAGATTCATAATAGCGGATGCGTTGCCTACCTTTGATCGACGAAGGAGGAGACGCATATAAAGAGGATATTTCCCCTTATGCGTCTCCTGCACCATCAAATCCACGTTCCCTTCCCATCCTTTTCTAAAATGGTGGGAAGGAAAAGGGACTAAAGTTAAAATAACACTTATTTAATTTTCTTTTTTTTTTTGTTCTCGTTGTCCCTTTTCTTTCTTCAAAGTTTAAATGAACAAAACAAATCGCCCAAAAGTAGCTAACTCATATCGACCGAAATATCTCAATGTCGTGTCTACAATTGCATCACAAATGTCACTACGTGTACTGTAGCATGAATTAAGATAAGAAACACAGAGAATGCATCAAGTAATGTGAATTAATAATGATTCAAAATAAGTGAATTGACAGTATATATGTGGCTAATGGGCTTAAAAATTTGAATATTTCAGACATCAGAGTTTTGATTATTTTACGTTTGCTACAAATACAATATAGCACCATTATATCTTGTACCAATCGGTTAGTTACCTGTTACAATGACAAATATTATACACAAGTGTTAAGAAAATACCGATGTCTCCTTTATATCTCTGCGTCATTGTAATTCTAGCGTAAACAAGTCGAGAACAAACGATTGTACCAATAGTCGACTCACGAACGTCTATTCACCGGATTGTAATAGCTGAATACACAGGTTATGAATTCATCAATGAAGCACACGTTTCAGACGGCCGTGGTATATTCTTTACTGTTTGATCGCGCAAAACCTTTTTGCAAATACAGAAAGTTTGAATACGTAATCTGTACTTCTATACTTACTAATAAGGTTAAAAGGAAAGATTTGTATTTTTGGATGTTTGTATGTATTGAAATAACTCAAAAACTACTGGACCTTACAAAAATTATTACGCCATAAAAAAACTATGTTATCACTGGGTAACATAGGCCGTTTTAACTATATTTATTAATTTCACGCGGGCATATTCGCGAGCAACAGCTAGTAGTTCATATAGGCGGATTGCTCTAAAGATTAGGTTTTGTCAATTTTGAGTTTGACTCGGTAATTTACATAACCTAGGTTGCTAGTATTAAAATTGTTTTAAATTAGTCATCGTTACTCAAAACAAAAATCAACGATAGAAACCGTAATTCGATAAACGCGAACTTGATTACCGTTTTCGTAATGCCGAATAGAAATCAATTTACGAGTTAATTTTATTTCATCCGAGCATAAAAATACAAAACATCAGCCACTTTACGAGGCGACGGCTTTTGATAAATGCAACAAATACCACCTATCGAGGCACCGTATGAAATAATTCCACTTCAACTGAACGATAAAGACGATAAGCGCGTATCGAAGTATGGGAAATGGCAAATACGCTACGTAACAGAGTTAGTGGTAATTAAAATAAATTGTAACTTACCGTAAAATACGACTGCCGTGACGCTTTTATTAGAACATTTTGGAGTGTCTTAAGTCAAAGAGAATTAAAGTGATGTCAGTTCGCTATACATATGTCGTGGTAGTATAGTTCTAGGGTCACGTGAAACATCATTATACGTATCTTCCTGTGAATGGTAATGACACATTTTTTTCAAAAAACTTACACTGTTTAAAATGTATTAGCGTTAGTTGATATTGTTTTATCAAATATAGAGCATAGATAACTGATTATACTTACATCATGTATCATTTATCAATGTAGATCTTTTACTCTGTAATTTGCAGATAATATTTAGCTTTTGACATAAGAGTCAATATCTTTGACATTGCACACTATATGCTAAACATAAAAATAGGAATTAGAATAGAATCATCTGTCCTTTTGTTTTGTAAGTTCCTATTACTATGTATAAAATATTAAATTTTTCTTTAGTGCGCACAACTGAAAGCGTAGAAAGGGTAGGCAGAAATTACGCATTTACATTTGGCGCAACAACTTTAGTACGCAATCCGATCAATAATCTTATAGACGCTGATATTTGAACTTCAGCAATGCAGTTACTTTAAGAATTAGACGTACATTGTATTAGTTGAGTCTTCTTGTCTAAACCTAACGGTTCGTCAACGACCCACTGCAATTTTTTAAATGAACAGCTTTGAACTGTTGAAACATCTTAAATGTTGATGAAGAAATAGCTAGTTATTTTCGGTTAACAGTTTACTTTATGACGTTCTATACCTGTCAATTTTTTGGATCCAAATATAACTGTGTTGAAATCTCGAAATATGCAACAAAAATAAGTCATTATTTTTCTAGTTAAAAACCTTGACTTTCTCCAATCTGATATGAAAGTGAAAGATACGTGCGTAAGCAATGGAAATATCAAGCTTATATCAATATAATTACATAAATTAAATGTGAATTATAATACTCGAAGGCCGCGTGACGTTCGCGAATCGCTCGAGAAACTCGACCTTGGTTGGGACCACCGGTTGGGTGCGAGTGAGATAGATGCGTGATGTAGTGTAGCTACAATTTTTAGATTATATTTTGGGATTCTTCGATAAAATGTTTACATTGTATTTTTTTCTTTTATCTGTAAATTCGTTAAGTCACTGCAGTGTTTAAGTTTTAAAACAAACAATTATTTTTTCTGTTGATAACGTTGTCCATTTTAATTGCGTATTATTTTTGTAAGCACATAAGACTATTGATTTTAAATACAAAATATAATTAAGTTTTCACTTTATAATTAGTTATTGATAAATGTTAGTTTTATTTCGCTTGGGACTAATTTTGTAAAAAACATCTGTTGGTCACCCTATTAAAAGTCGAAACGTGGTAAACGCGTCGGCTAGCGAGCGCATGCGTTGGATTTTGAGGTTATATTCTGTGCGGTGTTTAACATGGCTACAAAACTAAATACGTCTTAAAAAGTAAAAACCTATAAGTTGTGTAAAAACAGTGCCGTTTATTTGTACACTGTGATTTGTTTGTGTTATTTACAAGGGCGTTTGTGTCTGTTGTTTTTTTAATTGTTTTAATACCGGCGTGAAGTTTACGTCATTTTAAAACATTTAATTTTTACCTTTTTAATAATGAATTAATTAGTGTTTGTTTTTTACATATTAGCTTGGTATTTATTGCATTAATATGTTGCCGAACCATATGCGCAATATTTGACCGTATAACCTTACTTTTATCTTATGTCTGGTTGTTTTCGGACAATCGATTTTAATCACGTAAATTATTGTTAAATTTATAATTTACTAACTTGTTAGAACTAGAAATTATGTTTTTATGTATATGATACAGATGTTCATTTATAGAATGTGTTTCCCTTGCTTTCATATGTGATATTGTTATCTCGTTGCGTTATACGGAAAAACAAGGATGGAAATATATTTATAAAACGGTTATAAAACCCACGTTAATAAATATGGATTTTCCCCCTTGCATTTATACACTAGGGGTAAGTGAAATCATAGAATTTCTTAGTAATGTGTTATACTATTAATAAAGACGTAACTAGCCTGGGTTTCAGATAAATTAATCAATAAATTAGTCCACTTTCTAATAGACTACCTCTTGGTTACTTTTTCCGCGCGGACATTTCCAGCGCGGCTTTATCCGCATGAAATTATAAAAATTTTATTTTATTGTTTACATTTGTCAATTTCTCAATTGCAAATGTCAAAATTACCGTTACCATAATGATCTTGCTTCCTTAATGTTGGCAACTTGTAGTTTATGGTTCCTTTCCCACATGAAGGTTTTTTTCGTAATAGCGTGAAAATATATAGCCTAAAGCGTGTCGTAAGTTTAGGGCTTTTTATTAAAGAAAGAATTATTCAAAAGATGCTGTGTTGCCGACATTCTGCGCCACTAAGTTGTGTGTGTTTACGCTTTATTATATTAGTAAAGAAGATTTTCTGAATACATATGTTTGCAATTAAAATGTCTGAGAATGCGGGTCTTAAATGATGTTATTTATACTGTAAATTATCAAATCAAAGATTAAAAAAAGATACAGCACAGCTTTATTCACCTTTTTCTTTTAATATCTAGTTAATAAAAGTTTCTTTAAAACCTTGTGGACCGGATCGCAGACGCTTCCGTGTTCTAAATGCCAACGGCATTCTAGTAAATAATGGTGATATTATGTATATTGTTGTCAGGCGATGTATGTCGTACGTTGACATGACCTGGACAGGATCTTGACTTTAGAAGGTCAAAGATGAGACTTGTTCTACTGTCTACTATAGGTAGTGTGTAAATCACCTTTAAACCGGTTCAAATCCGCTCGCAGATGTGAACAGTTGAGCTACGGCTCAACAACAACGTATATGCTATAACGAGCCGCGAATTGTCCAATGACTCTCACCTCTGAGCTGATCTGTGAGCCGGTTCACTTATCTGTGGGTTTTTGAGTTATTTATGTTTACTGTGTAGTATAGACTTTGTCACATGTCTCGTAAGCTCGGAATATTGTACGAGTCGCTCTGCGTAAGATCATTGTAGATACGACGTAGGCACTGCGCAGCGTTGACCTTAAACTGATAATATATTTGAATAGATGTATACCCTTCTAATTGGTATGTAAAGAAGATTAGTTTCGTTTTTACGTTCTGAATCAAATGCTACACAACTTTTTGTTATAAGAAAGTTTGACAAATATTAGTTTATAGTGGTTTTTGAGTTCTCGCTCTCTCTATGGGTGTAAAATGTGTGTGTCACGCCAAAACTACTAGGTCTTTCACTTATAAAATGTATGATTCTTTTATAGTTGACTAACTTAGAATGAATTAAATCAAAAATGATATAAACAGTGCAAAGTGTACAAAAGTGTAATAATGCCGCACTAAAGTGTAAAGTGTACGAAGTGTAAGTGCAAGAGTCGAGATGACGGCGGGTGTTGCGACTAGAAGGAAGTCGAAGTCGAGACGGTGTTGGGCGAAGATCGAAAATGAAGCGCAGGTGTAGATGATTAGCGTTTTTATATTGATATCCATTTGATTATCCAATATCCATTGAACCCAATGGATATTCCAAAGTTATGTCGCAATTTTACTCCAGATTTATTTGCGTACAAGCGCGCAAACCTTGATCGCGCATAATATTTGAATCTTGTTATATTCTAATCATAGATTTGAAATGCGTTAACATACAAATGGGCAAGTTTATCTGTCCCGGTGAGACACTATCGCTTCGGCTAGACAATATGATAGACAGAAGTAGTCAAGGATCATTGGTATTAGGGAGATAGTGTTTTATTAGTTTTATACTTTCACTTTTACCAGGTCAGAGAAGTTTGTCGTACTATACAAGAGCATTTACATCTCTAACTCAGACAGCCCAGGGCGCTGTATTCGCATAAAAGGGCGCATTTCGTATGGGTTTGAATCTCGCCCAGAGCGCTACTAATGTTACAATCAGCTTTGATCTAACTAACTTTGTCATTTTTGTCTTCAGGCTTCAGACTTCACGGATATCGGTGACTGGCCCACACTAGGCGCTGCTACCGGCGCCGCTCGCTGTCACTCCACGCCGCCCCCACATGATGCGGACTCTTCGCATCATAATGGAAATGCGGTGTGTATTGTATATCTATACTAATATTATAAAGCGAAAAGATTTGTACTTTTGTATGTATTTGATTCACGTAAACATTACTGGACCGATATTAAAAAATTCTATCAACATTAGTAAGGTCATTTATCAGTGAGTAACATAGGCAAATTTTGTTTATTATTTCTTAATTAGATGTGGATCAAGTCGCGAGCTACAGCTAGAATTACATAAAGACAGAATTTCCAAACAATGCCACTCAACATTTTTAATCTAGCTTCTGTGAGACTTCTTCTATGCGGAAAAAGAAATTTTGTAATAATTATAGCCTATGTTACTCAGTTATAAATTAGCTTTATAGTGGTGAAAAAACAAACATCCCATACTAATTTAACGCTAAGTTTCGCCCGCGACTCCGTTCGCGTGGAATTAAAAGTGGGTAGCCTATGTGTTCTTCCAGACTATTCTCTACATCTATACCAAATTTCATCGAATTCCGTTAAGGCGTTTAAGCTACAAACATCCATCCATCCATCTAAATTTTCGCATTTGTAATATTTAAGATTAAAATAGATGGCGCTTTTGCAAATTTAAATTAATGCTATATTTAACTATTTTAAGATATATTTGTAAAATATGATGGTAAATGATTTCAGGACCAGGAGAGGAAGCCTCCAGAGGAGCAGACAAAGACGGAGAAGGTGGAGATTCAACACAACCACCAGCCCCATAACGACAAACACCACGACAAAATGGACAAGAACAAAACTGGCACAGGTAATTTGTTAAATTGTCACTAAGGGATTAGTTCCATTTATATGCAACTAGTTTTCGCCCGCGACTCTGCCCGCGTGGAATTAAAAAAAATATATGCCTATGTATTCTACTTCAGTGACTCTAAGTCTATGCCAAATTTCATCAAAATTCGTTCAGTATTTTGAGCTTCAAACTCTAACATCCATCCATCCATCCAAACTTTCGCATTTATCTATAATATTAGTAAGATTGAAGTTCTAGTAAATAAAAAAAATAACATGTTTTGTAAGTTAATTCTCCACTTTAATTTCTTGTTCTTTGAAATTTCCTTTTTTCTATACTTTTATACTGAAATAATAAAGCGTAAACACACGCTCCTTTGTTATGTGGAATATCAGCAATCATAGTATATTTTTAAATAGCCATAGTCAACCACGCTGCACTGCGGGTTGAGTTCACACATATATTTTGAATTTCTTCACCTATATGTGCAGGCATCACGATGTTTACCTTCACCGTAAGAACGTCAGGTAAATGTACATATGTTAAATTCGAAAAAATCGAAAATCACATTGGTACATCGGGATTCGAACCCAAGACCTGTAGATAAAAAGTCAAGTGCTTATACCACTGAGCCACCGACACTCGTCAATAGGAATCAATAGGATTAATTCGACAGTGGTAGAGCCCGCTTTAACATCTTCGCATGTGGCGGCTCGCTTCAGCTATACCATGACCACACAGAAGACAGGCGTGAAGTGAAAGCAATTCCGCGTGCAGTCTGATGAGTGTGGTAGCTGAGGCCTAAATTTAGACCCTTTTCCTTTCCATGCTTTTCTGAAGAGGAAAGTATGGGAAGGAAAAATGGATTAGATAGCAGAGGAGACGTACAGGAAGGAGAAATATCCTGTTTATGTGCTTCTTCTCTTCTCTCAGTTTAGGGTAGACAACGCATTTGCAATTGCAGATGTCCGTTGGCAGCTAACTCTATGGTCGCTTGCTCGTTTGCCGCCTTATGTTATAAAAAAAATAATGATTATCTTTGTTCCAGGTGCAGGGAAAGGAAGCAGTAAATCAGGCAAACACAAATGGGTCCCTCTGGATATAGATGTGAAAGCACCCAGACCTGGCAAGCATGGTCCACTTCACTCGCACAGGAATGATAATGGTAAGTAACAAAAATACAAATAACTTACACTATGTGGTACAAACAGTGATTGATTTTAACAGTGGTAGTGCCCGCTTTAACATGTTAGCACTGCAGGGCTCGCCCCCAGTAATACCACGACCGCACAGAAGACAACCGTCAAATGGAAACAATTCCGTGTACAGTCTGATGAGTGTGGTGCCGGAGGCCTAATTTAAGTCCCTTTCTCTTTACCACCCTTTTCTTATAAGAAGAGGTTGGGAAGAGGAAGTGGATTTGACGGCGGAGGAGATGCATAGGAAGGGGAAATATCCTCGTTATGTGCGTCTCCTCCGTTTTATAAGGGTAGGCAACACATCTGCAATTGCGGATGTTTATGGGCAACGGTCGCTTCGCCATTTTGGCGGTTTCAGGTGGCCGCTTGCTCGTTTGCCACCTTATGTTATAAAAAAAAAATATAGAACTTTAATGTTCACAATGTAATGCCTACTCACTCTCAAAAGATTTACGTGAAGTGGAAGTAATTCCTTACAGTCTAAATGTGTGTAGGAGGACTAATTTTTGTCTTCTCCCATTCTACTCTTTTCTTATAAAGGATGGGAAAGGAAATTATTTTTGATGGTGGAAATGGAAAGAGAAGATATCTTTATGTGCGTCTCTTCCGAATTAACCATTAAATAATTAAAGTTTTTAATTTGAAACCAGGGTTTAAAAATCGCTTTGGTCACCTACAATCGATTCTATAGCTGTTCCCATGCAACTTCATCTGCATGAAATTATAAAAAAAAAATTTGATAGGTAAACAACCTTTGTCAAATTATCAATTACAAATGTCAAAATGACATGACATGATGACAATCTTGCTTCCTTGATTGGCAGCAACTTATGGTCTCTTTACCACATTAGGGTTTTTATCCAAGTTTTACTCCTTAAGTTTAATGGCGTGAAATTATATATAGCCTAAAGCGTGACTTAAGTGTAGGGCTTTTTATTAAAAAAAGAATTATTCAAATATATGTTGTAATTGTACATGTTAGGCAACAAAGAAGTGTGTGTTTACGCTTTATTATAATAGTATAGATAAGGATGAATACATGTTACCTTTCACTGATAATCTTCAAGTTAGAAAACAAAAAGGAGCATATCACAAAAATGTATGAAAATGTCGTTTTGATTTTTTTACTATTTTTCCACCTTTAGTTAAAAATACAGTAAAGGGTACCCTTTACTTATACATTTTGCAATTCAATTATAAAAATCAGGCTTTTAAGATATATGTAGATAAATGTAAGAGAGGTATGATTACCATCATAATTATTCCATTGTCTGCCTACCCCTCTGAGATATGAGCTTGAATTATTATTGTTGTAAGTCTAGTACTATCTTCCAGGTGTCCTAGGAATCCTATCTCGGGCACCGGTTACACAAATGTCAGGTACAGATTAAAAAAGATGGCAGTAGATTGTAAATAGAGTTTATATTTTAAATGTATTGTAGTTAGTACAAAGTATTTGTTAATTTTTCTGTCTAAACACATGTATAATAAAATTTGTTAGAAAATAGAGCACAATGTAAATAAATTGACTTTACAGACAAGTTTGTATAAATTAAATACTGAATACAAAATAAATCCATCTTACTTGTCTTACTCATATAAATGCGAAAGTTTAGATGTATGGATGTTTGTTAGTGGTAAAACTGAATAGATCTTGATGGAAGTCATAGATGTAGAGGATGGTCTGGAAGAACACATAGGATACTCTTCCTATTTATTCGATGCTGATAAAGTCACGGGCTAGTTGACAATAAATAAATAAATGAATAAATCATACTAATATTATAAATGCGAAAGATTAGATGGATGTTTGTTAGAGTTTGTAGCCTAAACTGTTTAATGGATCTCGATGAAATTTGACATATATGTAGAGAATAGTCTAGAACACATAGGCTACTTACATTTTTTTTATAAAACGAGGACGGAGTCACGGGCGAAAGCTAGTAAATAAATAAATTCGTTTATTTGAAAAATACCTTTACAAAAGTTTTAAACAGTTGTTGGAGCATCCTTTTAAGTATAAAATACCTGTGACAGGATACTCCGTTCTTCCATAACATAAATTACACTTAATAATTTAAATAACACTTCAACCATACAATGAAACAATTTAGGAAAAAGAAATTAACAAATCATGTGTGTAGAAGTGTTCAGTGGTTCTGTGAGTCATTATAGGTGTTCGCTTTCGTCATCATCATCATCACCAACTCACTATATGTCCCCACCGAGGGGCTCGGAGTCTACCCTAATAAAGGGTGACTAGGCCATAGTCAACCACATGTTTGCTTTGAATGTACGAAAATAAGGACCAGTTCACACTGTGTGCAATTAAAATTTATTTTAAATATATTTTTATTTTAATTTTATGTGTACCATATTTATGCACGGGCGTTATTAATGTGGATTTGTATGCATGAGTGTGTATGTGTGTATGTGTGGGTGAATAAAGAAATGAATAATAACATGATACTAATATTTTAAATGCTAAAGTTTAGATGGATGTTTGTTAGAGTTTGTAGATTCAACTGCTGAATGGATCTCGATGGAAGTCATAGATGAAGAGGATAGTCTGGAAGAACACATAGGGTTTTTTTTTAAATTCCATGCTGACAGAGTCACATGCTAAAGCTAGTAGACAATCATACTTCATACTAATATTATAAATGCGAATGTTTAGATGGATGGATGGATGGATGGATGGATGGATGGATGCATGGATCTTTGTTTGAGTTTGTAGCCTAACCGGCTAAACGGATTTCGATGAAATTTAGCATAGATGTAGAATATAGTTTGGAAGAACACATAGGCTTTTCACTTTTGTTTTTTTCAATACCACGCGGACGGAGTCGCGGGCGAAAGCTAGTATATTATATGTGTATTTCTCATTTTTGTTGGATTTGATTATACAATGTTTTAGAAAGAATTTCACTATATGTTTTTAGACAACACGTTTTTAGTAAATCACGATTAAGTTTTTCTTTCGTAGTTTTAAAATTTATTATTGATTTGTTAGATGTAAATATTGTATGTTCTTGTTTCTTATTTTTTAATTTACTTCTGTGTACTTTATGTAGTTTTTTCCACTTTTGTGTAGTTGAATACTATATTATTGATAACTGTTATGTAGTTTTTGGTAATTATAAATAGCACAGTATTTAGTATTTGTTGTTACTTTTTATGTTAGCAATCATGATGGGATATTTTGTTACCAGTGTTTAAACACTTTCAAGGCGATTATTAAAATTGTTAAATATGATATACAAGATGGAAATTTGGCACCACTTTCTTTATTTTTCATAGATTAAAAAAACGATCTACCCATAAATTTAACTTAACTAAATTGTAAATTGTCTGATAGGCAACGCATCTGCAATTGCGGATGTCTATGGGCAGCGGTCGCTTCGCCATTTTGGCGGATTCAGGGGGCCGCTTGCTCGTTTGCCACCTTATGTTATAAAAAAAAAACCTTTCACCCAATCCATCCATCTCTTTCTATGTCTACCTCTACCGGTGATAACATTCCAAGGTGTAAAATATGTGCTGTAAATATCGGATATTGGTCCCTTATTAGACAGTGATGTCATTTTTAAGCAATCTGAGCCTCTATCAGCCAGTGTTCGTCTCACCACTAGCTGATAGTCCCTTATGTTTTTATAATTTCAACACAGAATATAATTGTATTCCCATTGTTTCCAGATACGGTATCACTGAACGGTGAGGACCGAGGTCGTATGGGTAACCGCGGTCGGGGCTCCACGAGGGGGCGCGGCGGGCGCAGGGCTACGCCCCGCCCCGCCTCCGCGCTGCCCCTCCCTCCGCACGCGCTCTACCACCACGAGTTCTCACACCCGGATCTGCCGCAGGTAACTGATAGAACTTGCTAGAAGGATATCTTCACTCATGTTTTTTTTTAACAGTCTTATAATCTTGTCCTTTTTTTTAGTTCAGTTTTAAATGTATATTTTTAATTCCTTATATAAGAGTGTGATTAACTGATTTAAAATATCTACTGAACTAGTTTAGAGAAATGCGTCTGATTTTGATTTTTGTGTATTGGTATTATTGTCATGTAAAAATTTTTTAAGCAACAAAAATTGTATTTTTTATACTTTAAACTTTTAATGACACCAACTTGTTCAAATAATTGAGAAATTTTCGTTGATTTTTTAAAATATCAATTTGTTTTAGCAATATCATTGATTTTATTTTTTGTTTTAATTTATTTTGTTGGTATTTTTATGTGTTTTTTTATTTATTTTATAAACTTGTTTCGCAATATATTTAACAGTTAAAATCAATTATAAGTTGTATTTTCAGGATTATTTTTAATTAATAATATGTGAAAAAAGTTTTAATATGTTTGCGGACAAGAACAAACTTGTTCGTGGTATAGATTTCTTTCTATAATAGAAGGAATTTCTATACCAAAGTTAGGTCAAATCCCAAAATATCCTAAATCTGCTTTATTGGGTCATTTGGTTCATATGTTTTGAGTGCCATGCTTTTTTATTAATATTTATGTTTGTTGAATTATTGTTTATATATATTTAATTTATGGTTTGAATTTTTATTCTAAAACTATGAGGAAAAATTCATTGTTTTTATGTATGTTACCTGTGCATGTTATTAAAATAAAATGTCGTTTGCTCAAGGTTTAAAAACTTGACTTGTAATCTACAAGTCCTGGGTTCGAATGTGTTTATTTTTTGAATTTACCTATATAATTTAACTGAAGTTCTTACGGTGAAGGGAAACATCGTGATGCACATATCGGTGAAGAAATTCAAAGATATGTGTGAAGTCGCAGTGCAGGCTGACTATGGCCTAGTCACTAAGGGTAGGCTCCGAGCCTTAGTGGGCATGTATAGTGATCTGGTGATGTCACATAGGGAACTAAGATACAAACATAACTTCTATAATATACATATAGATAAATGCTTACTAATATATGGCACTCAAAATAAATCAAAATTTCATTACATTTGGTTTCAAAGGTATATTTATATGGGATTTACTAATATTTTTAATAATATAAATGGTGATGTTTTTATCATATCATGCATGATAATGTGTCTCCGGTTAGTAAATAGTATTACAATCTCTTATATGCTGATTTATATAATCTGTGGTTACTATGAGAAATCTCTACAATGTTATTAAAGCACTAGTTGTTCCCGTGCGGCTTCATCCGCATTGAATTACTAAAATGTTATCTTATTGTTTACATTTTTGAAATTACCAATTACCATGAGAAAAGTACAATATTGCTGACATAGACTACTATAGAAAGTTGATTTTTTTTTAAATTCCAAATGACAAAGTCGCAAATAAAACTAGGTGCCAATACATTTAATAAATAAATGTTTACTGGACAAAACTTTAAAAGTAGACGTGAGTAACAGCCCTAATATATTTAGTTATAAAATGTCTGACGAAAGTTTAAATAATTTAATGGACATAACATTTAAAAAAAATTAATTTATCATTTAAATACCACTATGTCTTATCTACTGTATTTTACATGTACATTTAATTATTATAACTTACGCATAGAGGTAAAAGTTTAGGCTATTCTGTCCGTATAAGACATCCCTTCAAGAGTAGAATAAATAGGTATTAACAGGAATTATCAATATGAGATTTCGCATAGTGACGTACAATTTAGCAATATAATCATGTATTAGCTAAGTTTTATAATTGAATTATTTATACAAAAATTAATACCCCCGGAGGCACATACCCGCATACAACCCCCTCCCCTCCCTCCCAGCTGCGAGCTCAAGCTGGCGTGGCGCAGGGCCTGATGCTGCACTACGGGGCGGTGCACGTCGCCCCCCTCGCCCAGGCCTTCTACTACAACGCCCCGCCCTACGGACTAGGCCTGGACCATGCTACCCTCAAGGACCTTATTAAGAAGCAAATGTGAGTTTTTTGTATCATTTAGATTTGAAAGCTTTCTCCCGCGACTTCAAAAGAAAAACAAAGATACATAGCCTATGTGTACTTCTAGACTATCCTCTACATCTATGTAAATTTCATCGAGATCCGTTCAGCAGTTTAGGCTACAACCTCTAACAAACATCCATCCATCCATCTATACTTTCACGTTTATAATATTAGTATGATTTACCAGCTAATTTAATCAAACAACTACATAGGAAAATAGGAAACAGGTGTGGTTTTTTAATATTTTTTTTTCTATTTCCAGCGAGTACTACTTCAGTCCGGATAATTTGGCGCGTGATTTCTTCCTGCGGCGCAAGATGGCGGCGGACGGCACGATACCAGTGACACTGATCGCGTCATTCCACCGCGTGCGCGCGCTCACAGCGGACGTGCAGCTGGTGCTGGACGCGATCCGCGATTCGGATAAACTGCAGCTTATTAACGGATTTAAGGTGAGTTTCACACAACTGTAATGTACAATATATAAAAACTAGCTTTCACCCGCGACTTCGTCCACGTGAAATTAAAAAAATCAAAGGTGAGTACGCTATGTGTCCTTCCAGAGTATCCTCTATCCGCATGAATATGAAAATTTTATTTCATTGTTTACATCTGTCAAATTATCAATTACAAATGTCAAAATAACATGACATTATAAACGTTGGCAATCTTGCTTCCTTGATGTTGGCAGCAACTCTCTTTCCAACATTAGGGTTTTTATCCAAAAGTTTACCCTCTAAGTTTAGTGGCGTTGAAATATATAGCCTAAAGCGTGACTTAAGTGTCTGGCTTTTTATTAATAATGAACTATTCAAAAATATGCTGTATTTGCTGACATCTTCGGCAACAATGAAGTGTGCGTTTACGCTTATAATAGTAAAGATTTGTATTTTACAATATTCCAGGTCCGAACAGCATTTGAACCGACGAAATGGCCGATTCTAGATATAACAAACTCTGACGATACTGAAAGAAACGATAAAAATGAGAAACCAGATGCAAACGATACCGATAAGGATAAGGTGAACGACGTTGACAAGGAACAAAATGAAAACAAAGAGGTTAAAGAAGTAATAGAAGAAAGGGAGAAGATAGAAGAAGCTCCCAGTATAGAAGAGAAGGTGGAGAAAGTGGAGAAAGAGCCCGAAGTTGCTAAGCCGACTGTTGTCGATACTGAAGTAAGTTATAAACATTTGAAAGCATGTGTAGAATTTTTACGAAGCTAAGGGACTGTCCCACCAAATAGTAGATTGTCTGTTAACAATCCAATGTGTGAAATATGTGATGGAAATATCGGATTTTGTTCCCTTATCTGACAGTGAAGTCGTTTTAAGCTATCTGAGCCTTTATCAGCCAGTGGTGGGACAGGCCCTAACTTTTGTCCTTGAATTATAAAAAAAAACTAGTATTATTTATACCTCATGTCAGTCAGTAATATCTCTTTCTACTGGTGAAATTAATTTCAAAATGGCTCAAGTTTTTGAGATTATTCTTTACAAGTTAAAATGATTGTTTTTGCTGTTAATTTTGTGTACCGCTGTGACTTTGTGATCGTGTATGCACTATACGATGACGTCATCCAGCGGTAATAGTGACGCAGCACAACCGAACCTCTAGTGCGTATGCGCTTTGAGGCTCATACGTGTTGCTACATGCTAAATCTTACTAATATTATAAAGGGGAAAGATTTGTATACTTGTATGTTTATATGTATTGTAATAACTCAAAAATTATTGGATTTCTAAAGTACTTTCCCCATTAAAAAGCTATGTTACAAGTGAGTAACATAGGCTATATTTTTTTTATTTCTAAATATCACGCATACTAAGTCGCGAGCTACAGTTAATGCAAAATAATTCAGTAGCTTTTATACAAAACTTCTATATTTGAATTGTATTAGTTTTTTATGATTTTAAATATTAGTTTTTCATATTAAAAGTCGCAATTGTAGATTATTAAATTATATTCGATGACAGCGCCCTCTAAAATGAAAATAATTTTTGATTATAACGATTTGATTATAATCAAAAATTATTTTACCTAAAAATAATTTCTCTTAGCCTCAAAGTTAAATTTATTAGTTTTCTTATACATATTTAAATATTGAAATATAATTTTAAATGATTATAAAATTTATTTAGAAATATATTCAAGCTTGTATCACAGACGGAGTCGACTGTAACCAACGAAGAGAAACCTAAGGATCAAGATGATGCTAAGATAGAAGAAAAGGAACAAACGATAGAGAAGACAGAAGATACTGAACAGAAGGAGGTAGAAGAGAAAGAGAAGCAGAATTCAGAAGATCCTCCACTGCAGTCAGAGAATGAGGAAAAGCCGGGAGAGAAAAAGTGAGTTTATTTGTATTTGAATAGTTTTATTGTATATGAGCATAAATAATTCTCTTATTTTGAGGAGTGTTATTTGGGATATATTCTTCCATAGAGTCACATCAGGAACAAAAATAAATAAAATATTAAAAAAATGAGTTTGATTCGTGCTTGCGAAGTTTTTTTAATCTAAAAATGTTATCGATGTTTTCAAGTATGTTCATAATAGTATATAAGTGTTATATGTAATATGACAGACAATTTATATTATTTAAAAAAGTAATCTGATTTCAAATTGCAGTCAATAGATGGCACTATTTCATTATTAATGGATGCTTAGTAACTATTTCATGTATTTATTAATAATAGCTTATTTAATAACACAATTACATAGGAAAATAGAAAACAATATACAAAAGCAATAAGTTTACTTTCTAGGTGTAATTTTTGTGTTTTTATAGACGTAAGAAGCAAATGGTGGGTATATTCCCATTGGCTACAATGGGGGGTCCGCTGGTGGCCCCCGTCTCTGGGTTACTTCGTGCTGTGCCCCCGCCGCCGCTGCCTAGGTAAGAACAAATACTAATTATAGCTATTTATTAGTAAATAACATATACTAGCTATAGCCCGCGACTACGTTCGTGTGGAATTAAGCGAACGAAATCAAGTAGTTTAATAATATTAATATAGACATAATTACTTTTTTTAATTCCACGCGGAAATCACAGGTGAATATTAGTTTATAGTATTAGTTAGTTTTTGGGCCTGTCCCACCACTGGCTGATAGAGGCTCAGATAGCTTAAAAATGACAGATAAGGTAACAAAATCCGATATGTCTATCACATATTTTACACGTTGGATTGTTATCAGAAAATTTACAATTTAGTGAGACAGGCCCTTAGAAGTTAAAGTACATTCTATAAACAATAAACAATATATTATAAATGCGAAAGTTTAGATGGATGTTTGTTAGAGTTTGTAGCCTAAATTACTGAATGGATTTCGATGAAATTTGGTATAGATTTGGAGGATAGTGTGGAAGAACACATAGGCTGCTTTTTTGTTTGTTTTTATTCCACGCGGACGGAATCGCGGGCGAAAGCTAGTAGACAATATTTCTAAAGCCATAATGTCACGAAATTCGAATTTGTAGTTATTTCCGATGTTTTTTGCAGGATGTTTCGCACCGGGCGCGCCGCTCCCAGAGACCCTCTGAATCCAGATGTACCAGAGTTTGTGCCGCAAGCGAGACGAGCAGGTAATGTACAATATCTATATCTATACATATAAAATTGGAGTATCTGTTTGTAATATCAAAAGAAAAATTTCAGATTTCGGGAAGATTATTTGCGTTACTGATAATGAAAATCGCTTTAAAAAATTTGTCTGTCTGTCTTTTTTATCTTAATACTAGCTGTTCCCGTGCGGCTTCATCCGCATGAAATTATAAAACTTTATTTTACTGTTTACATTTGTCAAATTGTCAATTGCAAATGTTAAAATGACATGACACGACAAACCTTGGCAATCTTTCTTTCTTGATGTTGGCAACAACTTATGGTCTCTTTCCCTCATTACGGTCTTTATCCAAAATATTTACTCCCCAAGTATAATTGCGTGAAAATATATGGCCTAAAGCGTGACGTTAGTGTAGGGCTTTTTATTAAAAAAAAGAATTATTCTAAAATATGGTGTAATTGCTGACATCTTAAGCAACAAAGAAGTGTGTGTGTATGCTTTATTATAATAGTATAGATTGGGGTGTCTGTTTGTAATATTGAAAGAAAAATACCAGATTTCAGGAATATACATTTAAACATATTTTGTCTGTCTGTTTGTCCGCAAGCCGCGTTTATTCCGGGTAATCCCCGAAACGGCGGGACCGATTTCATATTACATATTACATTTACATACATACAGATTACATATTGAAGGCTATCTATATCTTAATATTGCGTGGACGAAGTCGCGGGCAACAGCTGTTACATATATTTTATATTTGTTTTCCAGAAGATGCAGAGAACAAACAAGAACAAGGAGACAAGCGTTCGGGCAACGGCAGCCCGGGACAGAGGACACACTCTGATGTGTGGACCGAGGTGAGACCGAGGGAGGTTATGACACAAACCCCTGACTAAAATCATCATTATTAACTTACCCTTGTCTATAGCGGGTCGGCACAGTATGTACACATATCCTATACTTTATTTTATACTAGCTTTCGCCCGCGATTCCGTCCGTGTGGGACTAAAAAAAAAACGTGAGTAGCCTATGTGTTCTTCCAGACTATCCTCTACATCTATACCACTTTTTACTGAAATCCGTTCAGCCGTTTAAGCTACAAACTCTAACAAACATCCATCCATCCATCCATATAAACTTTCACATTTATAATATTAGCAAGTATATGATGACTAGCTTTTGCTCGCGACTTTGCCCGCGTACTTTTAAAGCAATAGTTAAAAATTGTGTTGCTCAGTGATGATAGCTTTTTAATAATTAATGGTGCATGAATTTTAGTAGTAGTTTTGGAGTTATTTCAATACATACTAGACTTAAAAAATACAAATCTTTCCTTTTTATAATATAAGTGAATAATACAATATCAAATATAAAAGTTATTAGTTATTGGACAAAGTTTTGTGTTTTCAAACAATGTCGTATTAACCAATGTTAATCTATACTATTATAATAAAACGTAAACACACACTTCTTTGTTGCCTAAGATGTCAGCAATTACAGCTTATTTTTCAATAACTATTTTTTTAATAAAAATCCAGACACTTTCGTCACGCTTTAGGCTATATATTTTCACGCCATTAAAGAAAGAAACCGTAAGTTGCTGCCAACATCAAGGAAGCAAAATTGCCATGCTTTGTCATCATGTCATGTCATTTTGACATTTTCAATTGAATTTGACAAATGTAATCAATAAAATAATTTTCATAATTTCATGCGAATGAAGTCGCACGGGAACAGCTAGTTGTAGATAACTATTAAAATGTAATTGATTCGTCTCGAGTCCATATTCTGCCTACTCCGTTGGGTTATAGCGTGAGTCGTCCCGTTATTTAGGCCTCTTATCTCTCCACCATAGAGATGAAGGGTTACGCAATACGGGTATAGAAAATGTACCTACAAATTGATATATGTTTTTTATAAAACATACAGTCTTTTTGTAGGTTACAATAATACGTCATAAGTAAATGGACTGTAAAGTCGGCTACACACTCAGCTTTATCTATACTGATATTATAAAGAGGAAAGATTTGTATTTTTTTTATGTATCGAAATAAATAAAAAACTACTCTGCTGATTATAAAAATTCTTCACTGTTAGAAAGGTAATCTGTGAGTAACATAAGCTTTATTTGACGCAACAGAAGTCGCGAAACAGCTAGTATCTGATCTTTTTATCTGAATGATCCGAATTTTCAGACAAAACTTAACGTGTGTAGCAGCCTTTAAATGAATACTAACTTACTTCGATTATTACTGTTGTTTAACAGGGTTTTGTTTGTTTTTCTCTGAATAAATGCTAAATGTACGAAAGGGTCTTCACTTGTGTTAACATATTGTTAACGTACTAATATTATAAATGCGAAAGTTTAGATGAATGGATGGATGTTTGTTAGAGTTTACAGTCTAAACAGCTGAACGAATTTCGATGAAATTTGGTATAGATGTAGAGGATAGTCTGGAAGAACACATAGGCAACACACTTTCTTTTCACGCGGACGGAGGTGCGGGCGAAAGCTAGTAACGTAGTTTCTCTAAATAAGGATGATTAGTTTAACAGATCAGTAGGGATGGGTTATGTAAAATCATCGTTCTCTTTCTATCTCATTATAATAGTATCTTGTTGTCTCTTTCATGTAACATGTTCTCTTTTAGGTGAAGCGCCGCACAAAGGCAGGCTCCCGTGAACGATCAGGGACAAATGCTCTCCCTGCTGAGGAGGAACCTCGTGAGGAGTTACACTTCCAGCTGGATGAGGAACTGGATCTGCCTCCTCCGAGACATAATACTTTTACTGATGCTTGGTGAGTTAATGTTGCTATGGTCAATTTTGATTATTTCCAATATGCTTTTTTTGATACAAAAATGATATTTCTAACTAACAAAGCTGTTGACAGAACTTTAAATCTGTCTCTGTAGGATATAATTTTATGTGGATGTTATAGATAACAAATATGGTATTTAACATAGAGTAAAAAATATAAATGGAATACAAAAAACGTAATAAAAGTGTTAGTGATCGAAGGAACTTTCGGTTTCTGCAGTTTCGGCTTTGGTTTCTGTTACTTTATTCTAAAAGAATACATTGCCTACTTTTAATTTTTGAACTACACGCGTCCGTAATCTTGAGTTACAGCTAGTCTTTAGTAATATTTTAATTTGGAAAGTTTTGTATACTTGTATGTATTGAAATAACTCAATAACTACTGAGCCGATTAAATTTTTTTTTTCACCATTAGATACCACCAATACCACGACCATACAGAAGACATGCGTGAAGCGGGAGTAATTCCGCGTGCAGTCTGACGAGTGTGGTGCCGGAGGCTTGATTTTAGTCACTTTTCTACCCTTTTCTTGAGAGGAAAGGATGGAAAGGAAAAGTAAATTTAAGGGGGGAGGAAACGCATAGGAAGGGGAAATATCCTCTTTATATGCGTCTCCTCCTTCGTCGGTTAAGGGTAGAAAACGCATCTGCAATTGGGGAATGTTTATGGACAGTGATCGCTTCGCCATTTCAGCGGATTCAGGAGATCGCTTGCTCGTGAGCCACCTTGTAAAAAAAAAAAAAGCTACGTTGTCTTTGAGTAACATAGGCTATATTTTATTATTATTTAATTTCATGTTATATAATAATATTGTCTTTTCCCCAGGTCTGATGAGGAATCAGATTTAGAGTTCACGGACCGCGATGTCGGTCGGCTGCTGATAGTGACGCAGGCGGGCGCGCGCGCTCCCAAACATGACGGACACGACCGCCAGGGGGACTGGACGTCGCGCACTAAGATCACACAGGATCTCGAACAGGTACGCACTTTTGTGTCCCCTCCCCTGTCATATACCTGTATGATGTCGTTTTACAAAAGTTTACCTACATAGGTAAGACTTGTACCCCCTTTTTTATCATGTATAAACCAGCGCTTGACCACTATCCCACCTAGACCAAAGTGAAGATGTGGTCGAAGGATGGTACGCGCTAGTTTAGTAAGTACCGATTCACACTGCTCTTGAAGGCACCTGCCCTTTAGAGTAAGGCTTTGTCATGTCGTTCTACACAAGTTTACCTACATATGTAAGATATAAATATTTTTATCAGACTGTTCCCGTGCAGCTTCATGAAATTATACAAACTTTATTTTATTGTTAAAATGCAAAAATGACAAATGCCTTTGATGTCAGCCTAAAGTTTTTGTCCCTTTCTCGCATTATTCTTTTTTTTTCAATTTATACACCCTATATGTTAAAAAAGCGTAAAAATGTGTAACCTATAGCGTGTCTTAAGTCCTTTTTTGCATTTATAATATTAGTAACATGTTTATTATGTCATACTAATATTATAAATGCGAAAGTCGATAGACGGATGGATGTTTGTTAGAGTTTGTAGCCTAAACTGCTCAACGGATTTCCATGAAATTTGGTATAGATGTAGAGGATACTCTGGAAGAACATATAGGCTACTCACTTTTGTTTTTTTTTTTTAATTTTACGCGGACGGATTCGCGGGCGAAAGCTAGTTATGTAATCAAATATTTTAAATTTTCAGGTGATCACAGACGGCTTGACTCGCTATGAAGAAGATCTCTGGAATGATTCCGAATATACTTCTGTAAGTATTGTTTTATTTACACTTCTGTATATAAAATTGTATATAACTTTAAAAAAAAAAACAAAATTAAAAAGTTACAGCCAAATTTGACGTATATAAGTTATGAGTTTGTAGTAAAGTTGATTAAAATGTCGATATTAACTGTAGATTTTAATCGATTTTTTTTTTGTTCGATTCTAGAAACCTTACAAATAAACGCGGTATATATAAGCAAAATTTCTACTAATATTTGCTTATATTCAGTTTATTCCTAAGTTTAACTTTATACTGCGTTTATTTGTAAGGCTGTTTGTGTTTAAAAGGAAAAGGGAACACTAAGCCAAACTGTAACAATGTTTTATGTTCCAAAAATTGTATTTTAAGACCTCTGACAAAAAAAAAACAAAACACCGGGTGAGAAGCGGTCACTATATCGGCGATTTCACCATTTCACCATCATCAACTTGCCCTTATCCCTTATGGAGGGTCGGCACAGTATGTACTGCTTCCATACATCTCTATCAGCCATATCTGAATACACTCCTTTCTTAAGCATATCCTCTTTCACACAATCCATACTTTCTTCGGTCTTTCTCTTCCTTTGTAGCCATCATTCAATCTTAACACTTTCTGGATTAAGTCCCCATCGTCTCGTCGCATGTGTCCATACCACACTAACCTTTTGCTTCTCAATTTCTCCACCACTGGCGCTACTTTCAAACTTCCTGTAATGTAAACATTCTTAACTTTATCTATTCTTGTACCACCAAACATCTTAATATACGCATCTCACATGCAATCAACTTTTGACTGCAACATTTGGATGAATGTGTAAATTACCACGTATTTTTTATAAGATGACATATGAGAAGCAAAAGGTTAGCGTGGTATGGACACATGCGAAGAGACGATGGGGACATAAATCAGAAAGTGTTAAGAAAGTATGAATGGTTTGTGTGAAAGAGGATGTGGAGTGGATTCAGATATGGCTGACAGAGATGTATGGAAGAGCACATAATGTGCCGACCCTTCCTAAGGGATAAGGGCAAGTTGATGATGATACAAATGTTGCAGTCGTGTGGCAGCGGCAGCCAGTACCGCACGGTGTCGCTCATCAGCCGCTCGCAGTTCGAGGAGACGGTGCCCAGCAAGCGACACACCAACCCTAAGGAGCCCCCGCCGCCGCCGCCGCAGCCGCTGCAGCCCCCGCAGCACCCCCAGGTCGCAGCACATGTACTACCTTATTTGTTTACATAGCCTATATGTTCTTACAGGCAATTCTCTACACCTAATTTTATCGGAATCTATTCACTTTAGATTACAAACTCTAACAAATATCTATCGTTTTCGCATTTATATTAGTATGATTTGTGAAATTCTCAACTGTCAAAATTCAAATGCACAAATATCTTGGATAATTACCATTACCATGACAACCTTGCTTGTTAGCTTGTAGTTTTTGTACCGTACACGCTTGGTTTTTTCTAATTTATTTACCCTCTAAGTGTGATAGGGTGTAAATATATGGCCTAAAGCGTGTTGTAAGTGTAGGCGTTTTTATCAAAAAAAAGTATTATTCAAAAATATGTTGTAATTGCTGACATCCTACGCCACAAAGTAGTGTATGTTTACACTTTATTATATTATTATATGTTAAAATTTATACGAAATATTATAAAAAAGGGTAGATTTGTTTATTTGTATTTTTGTATAATTTGAAATAACTCAAAAACTACTAGGCCGATTTTAAAATTTCATCATAAAAAGCTACGTTATCACTGTGTAACATAGGCTATTTCTTCCTCATGGACGAAGTCGTGAGCACCAACTAGTAATCGTACGAATATTATAAATGTGAAAGGTTAGATGGATGTTTGTTAGAGTTTGTAGCCTAAACTGCTGAACAGATTTCAATAAAATTTAATATAGATGTAGAGGATAATCTGGAAGACATAGAATACTCACTTTTGTTTAATTCTACGCGGACATAATCGCGAAGAAAACTAGTATTATATAATTATGTATAATGTTCCAGATGGACCAAGAGCAGCCGGATAAGAAGCGTCCTCGTCGTACCGCGAGGTTCTACGCCGCCAGTAAGGACCCGCACGCGACTGACGTCATGTGAGTATGACAGTGGTAGAGGCCGCTCTAACATGTCGGCAGTGCAGGCTCTCAGCAATACCACGACCTCAGACATCGTCAAGTGGAAGATATTCCGCCTACTGATCAGTGTGCTGCCGGAGGACTCATTTTA
Source organism: Papilio polytes (assembly GCF_000836215.1). Lineage (NCBI taxonomy): Eukaryota > Metazoa > Arthropoda > Insecta > Lepidoptera > Papilionidae > Papilio > Papilio polytes. Next base: position 791,522 of record NW_013526582.1, on the reverse strand, counting down.
TTCCCTTTTCTTAAGAGGTTAGGATGGGAAGGAAAAGCGGATTTGACGGTGGAAACGCACAGTAAGGGGAAATGTCCCCTTTATGTGCGTCTCCGTCCATGAAGGGTAGGCAGCGCTGCAATTGCAGATGTTTATGTGCAGCGGTCACTTTCCATTTTGATGGATTCAGGCCGCTTGCTTGTTTGCTACCTTGTATTATAAAAAAAAATATAGTGGACAATGAACATATATAAAATAATATACATACAATCTTAAAGTGGAAGTAATTCTGCATTTTGATTGTGTAGCTTATGTTCCCTTTCCCGCATTAGGGTTTTTAACCAATTTATTAACCCCCTGAGTTTAAATGCATGAAAATATATAGCCTAAAGCTTGACGTAAGTGTAGGGTTTTTTTTATTAAAAAAAATAATTATTCAAAAATATCCTGTAATTGCTGACATCTTGGGCAACAAAGAAGTGTGTGTTTCCGCTTTATTATAATAGTATAGATTACTCTTATTGTTTAACAGAAGCGGCCGCAAACACAAGACCCGACACAGCCTGAACCCTCCCGTGGAGCATCATGTCGGCTGGATCATGGATGTGCGCGAGCACCGCGTACGCACACACAGCACCGGGTGAGTCTTATACCCGGTTTCCTGGTTAATTTTAACCATATCTTAGTGTTATTCGTTCGGTAACTTTATGAAATTGTTTCTGAACTACGTAACATGAGTTTTATTTTTTACTCCATTGAAACTGCCAATATAACACTAAATCACTATATAATTTTACTTATATAAATGCGTAAGTTTAGATGGATGGATGTTACAGTTTGTAGCCTAAACTGCTGAACGGATCTCGATGAAATTTGGCATAGATGTGGAGCATAATCTGGAAGAAGATATAGGCTACTTCCTTTGTTTCTTTTAATTCACGCGGACGGAGTAGCGGGGAAAACCTAGTGATGTAATAAATGTAAACTTCAGAAACTGAGTATTAGTGTTCAATTTTTACCTGCTATTAAAGATCCTTATTTACTTATATACATACTAGCTTTCTACCGCGACTTCAATTCGCTTGAAATAAAAAAAAAATTTTAGTCTATGTGTTCTTCCAGACTGTCCTCTACATCATGTCATATAATCATATAAATATTATAAATGCGAAAGTTACGATGGATGGATGAATGTCCGTTAGCGTTTGTAGCATAAATGGCTGAACGCATCTCCATGAAATTTGGCACAGGTTAAGAGCATAGTCTGGAAGAACACATAGGCTACTTTTCATCCCGGGAATAGTTACGGTTTCCGTGGGATTCATTAATTTAGTTTTTTAATGTTTACTCGATCATTCTGCAACGGTTCAACATATCTTATTGAAATTTGGCACAGATAGAAAACAAAGTTTGGAGTAAATATGGGGTAAGGTTCATCCCCGAGAAATGTCCGGTTCCCGGTATAAGTAGCTTTTTGTTATTTATATAATTCGTATGTTTTGTAATACCACGCGGGTGAAGTCGCGGGCAACATCCGTTCAGCAGTTTAGGCTACCAACTAACACATATCCATAAATCACTCTATATTTTCACATTTATAATATTAGTTAGAAGTTAAATTAAATATTATTTTATATCACGTTCACGTGAAATGTATAAATTTAGCCTTTAGTTATTCACAGATAACGTATCTTTTTAATGATAAAAGAGTTATAAAACGGCACAGTAGTTTTTGAGTTATTACAATACCAAAATAACACATCTTTCCTCTTTATAATAGTACTAGCTTTCGCCAGCGAGTCCGTCCGTGTGGAATTTAAAAAAAAAACTAAGTAGCCTATGTGTTCTCCCAGACCATACTCTACGTCTGTGCTATTTCATAGAGATCCGTTCAGTCGTTTAGGCTACAAACTGTAACAAACATCCATCCATCTAAACTTTCGCATTTATAATATTAGTAAGATAGATTGAGTAATAGTAAGATATTTGTGTTGTTAAAATAAAATGATTTTTTAATGTGAAAGCGTTTAGAATTAGCAAAATGAGCTGAAGATTTTTTTTATATCCATACTTTTTAATCGTAACCATTCCAGGTCGTCGTTGGGTACTTCCCCTACATTGGGTTCGTCATGTGGTTCAGTACCACAAGCGCTGCCGGCCTTCCATCACCCCAGCCACGGTCTGCTGCGAGAGAACCACTTCACACAGCAGGCTTACCATAAGTACCACTCCAGGTGCTTGAAAGGTACATATTAGTTTGTCTAAATAATATTGATTAGTTTGATAAATGATGCATATGAAGTATCCAATTCTATCTGTATGAAGGCAAGTCGAAATCAGTTCAGACGTTTCGGAGATTACTCGGAACAAACGCGGCTTGCGGACAGACAGACAGACAAAATAATTTTCGTTATTATCAACGCAAATATATCATCTGCCTGAAATCTAGAATTTTTCTATTGATATTACAGACACTCCAATTTTATTATATGTATAGCTTATTTTAATTTATGTATTTTTCAGAACGCAAGAAGTTGGGCATCGGCCAGTCGCAGGAGATGAACACTTTGTTCAGATTCTGGTCCTTCTTCTTACGAGATCATTTCAACAGGACTATGTACAATGAATTCAGGTAAATATTTGCCCTACTAGGAGGGTAATTTGCGTATATCATATTATCTGCCCTTCTAGGCAAAGTAACAGAACATATTAATATATTTTAGATTTGTTTAGTCATATTATAAGGGGTATAACTAAAATTACTGTAATGCAGTCTAAGAATATATTTATCTCTAAAATTGTTTTCGGAGTTTCTGAGAATACGTTTCTCCCTAAAACAACCTTATCTAAGAGTAAATTTCTCTCTAAAACTACTCTCATAGAGTCTCTCTAGAGTACATTTCTCTCTAAAACTACTTTATCGAAGTCTCTAAGAGTACGTTTCTTTCTAAAACTACCATAACAAAGTCTCTTAGAGTACTTTTCTTTCTAAAACTACCTTAACGGAGTCTCTAAGAGTACGTTTCTTTCTAAAACTACCTCAACGGAGTCTCTAAGAGTCCATTTCTTTCTAAGACTACCTTATCTAAGAGTAAATTTCTCTCTAAAACTACTCTCATAGAGTCTCTCTAGAGTATATTTCTCTCTAAAACTACCTTAACAGAGTCTCTAAGAGTACGTTTCTTTCTAAAACTACCTCAACGGAGTCTCTAAGAGTCCATTTCTTTCTAAAACTACCTTAACGGAGTCTCTAAGAATACATTTCTTTCTAAAACTACCTTAACAGAGTCTCTTAGAGTACATTTCTACCTAAAACTACCTTAACGGAGTCTAAGAGTCCATTTCTTTCTAAAACTACCTTAACGGAGTCTAAGAGTCCATTTCTTTCTAAAACTACCTTAACGGAGTCTCTAAGAGTACGTTTCTCTCTCAAACTCCTCTATATATATACCAAATTTCATCAAATACCGTTCAGCAGTGCTACAAACATCCATCCATCTAAAGTTTCGCATTTCTAATATTATTATGATTTTGTGAGCAGGACGTTAGCGAACGAGGACGCGGCGGCAGGTTTCCGCTACGGGCTGGAGTGCCTCTTCCGCTTCTACTCGTACGGGCTGGAGCGCAAGTTCCGCCCCGAGCTCTACCAGCACTTCCAGCACGAGACTATCGCTGATTATGAAAATGGTTACTATTTTATATTTATTTACTAACTGGAATCTATACTTCTATACTTATGGTAGCATATTTTTGATCTTTCTTTAGTAAAAATTGCGTCACGCTTCAGGCTATATTTTCTGGCTAAATTGGTTAAAAACCCTAATGTCGGAAAGGGACCATAAGGTACAAGCTGCCAACATCAAGGGAATAAGACTGCAATGGTTTGTCACGGCATTTTGACATTTGCAATTGAGAATTTGACAAATGTAAACAATGTGAAAAAAAATCATAATTTCATGGAGAAAGCCGCACGGGAACAGCAAGTTATAAATAAAATAAAATATAGCCTGTTACTCAGTGACAATGTAGCTTTTAAATGTTGTTATAATTTTTGAAATCGGCCGAATACTTTATGAGTTATTTAAATATATACAAAAATACAAATCTTTCCTCTTTATAATATTAGTATAGATAGACTAACTATAGATCTACAAGGATATACCACATTGTTATTTTTTTATAATAAATAAGTGTTTTGACTAGTAATTAGATCCAAGCTAAGTCTAAGAGGGAGGCGGAGACGGCTTTAATATTGTCCTATTAAAAAAAAATTTATATCTTTTTTTTACAATTTAGGCGCCTGCGGCGTTTTCCTTTACACGTTATATTTTATTTTATTTATACGAAAACATAATATTAAAATATTTTATTTTGAATTATAATGGTTTAATAGTTTGTGCAATTTTCTTAAAAATACATACATATATATAATTTTCTCGTATATGTCATTTCAGGTCAGCTGTACGGTCTGGAGAAGTTCTGGGCGTTCCTGAAGTACTACAAGCACGCGGGCGCGCTCTGCGTCGACCCCAAACTGGACGGATTCCTCGCTAAATTCAAATCTATTGAAGATTTCCGTGTTTTGGAGGTAAGATAGTGTCTTTTGTACCATAATGTGGTAAAAATTCGCTAAAATAGCGAAGGCGATACCTTTAATCTCTCTCATATCGCCATTTTCTAAGCATTTTTTCCTGGCAAATTTACATTTTTTACGTCATTTACTTATAATAAAAGAGTGGGAAAAAAGGGGACAAAAACCAGAATGTTTTGTGACAAATTTTATTCAAATTCGTTGAACTGTTTTGGAGATACGTAGTAAGAAACATTCAAACATGCAAATTTTGCATTAATACTAGTTGTCGCCCGCGATTCCGTCCGTGTGGAATTAATAAAACAAAAGTAAGTAGTCTATGTCTACACCTGTGACAAATTTCATCAAGATTTTTTAACAGTTTAGGGTAAAAACTCTAACATACATCTAAACTTTCACATTTATATTAGTAAGACTGTCGACTGCAAACTTCGTTAGCTTGGAATTTAAAAAAAATGGTCGTCTGTAACAATTCCGCGTGCATCTTTTCGGAGATTGCCCAGAACAAACGCGGCTTGTGGACAGACAGACAAAGAGTTTTTTAAATGCGATTTATCAGCAACGCAAATACAGCAGAACCTCGATAACTCAAACCTCGGTAACATGAAAACCTCTATAACTTCAAAAAATAATATGTTCCCTTACCATCAGAGCCCAAAACCTCTATAACATAGACTTGATAACTTAAAAACTCTATAACTTAAATTATTTCGTATTTCCCTTGGCTTATTTAACTTATCGAGGTTCTATTGTACATCATCTTACCGATATCTGGATTTTTTTTTAGTATCACATACAGACAAACCAATCTTACTTCTTACTGATATTATAAATGCGAAAGTTTAGATGGATGGATGTTTATTCGAGTTTGTAGCCCAAACGGCTGAACGGATCTCGAACACATAGGCTACTCACTTTTTTTTAAATTCCACGCGGACGGAGTCGCGGGCGAAAGCTCGTTTTATTTGTAGACTAGCTGTCTCCGGCGACTTCATCCGCGTGTATTAAAAAAAAAACAGTAGCCTATGTGTTCTTCCAGACTGTTTTTTACATCTGTGCCAAATTTCATCGAGATCCATTCAGCTGTTTAGACTACAAACTCTAACAAACATTTATCCTTCCATCTAAACTTTCGCATTTATAATATTAGTATGATTAAATAAATTATTTCATTAGTAAAGTATATGTTTGAACGTTTCAGCCGCAGTTGAACGAGTTACTGGCGACCCGAGGTCCGCACGCGCCGGGCCGCGGCCCGCACGCGCGCCCCTACGACCGCACGCGCTCCGTCTCCGAGAGCGACCGCGTACACGCTAACGCTACTCCTATAGCCACTTTCAGGTAAATTTATACAAAGTAGCTTTTAAAACTTACGTTCGACCTGTTTTTTTAAACCAAAATTTATTATTTTACGGCTTACGTCATACTTTTTCCCGGTGACGGCACCGACCGGTTTCAGACCATACGGGGGTCCTTCAGGGCGAGGGTTAATAAGTGAGTGAGTGAGTAAGCCGTAAAATAATTATAAAATGTCTCACGAAAGTTTAAACTATTTCCAAAATTATTAACTTTGTAGTAATTACGTAATAATAGAAATCTACCGATACAAGATTCCGAATTTCTAATGAAAAGTATATAAATGTAATAAATAAATAAAAACAATAAAAATGAATCGATATTTGACTTTTGATAACTGAGAAGCAATAAGATACTTTGTTGTTTTTTACATCGAAGTAACATCTGTGCAAATGTGATGAATGGAATGCATAAAATATGACAATTGACGTCACGTGTCTTATGCTAACTCCGGATGCGTATTAGTCGTACGAAAATTATCGTAATTTTATTTTATTATTTCTAGCTCAAATATTTTCGAGTCAATTTTTTATGGTTATTTTATAACCAGTAGAATCGTTTAAAATAAGAAAAAAAATCATGCATGTTCCCTATTACGGTTGTCTATGTGCAGCGGTCGCTTTCCATTTCGGTGGATTCAGGCCGCTTGCTTGTTTGCCACATTATATTATAAAAAAGTCAATAAATGTAAAGTTCAGAAACCCAGCATGTGTTATTTACGTTGACTACATGTGTGTCGTGTTGCAGCCGCGGCGCCAGCGCGTCGGGCGCCGGCAGCCGCGGGCGCGCGGGCTCGTGCGGCGCGCAGAGTGTTGTCGCTAATGCTAGGCCGAGGCGTAAGTTATATTACTTCTACATACTTTATTCCCATATTCTTAATTTATATATATCGTCATCATCATCACTATACCCCCACTGAGTGGCTCACAGCCTACCCTAAGTAAGGGTGACTAGAGTTTGGTCATAGTTTTTTTTTGGGCGGCCTCTTGCCGCCTCCTCGTTCTCCCCCTGTCGTGGTGAATCCAAGGACTTTGTTTACTTTATTTTATTAAAAATTCAACATTTACAGTTCCAATATAAAATAAAATACATTTTAAAATGTATACCTATTTACAATTAAAAAACATAGTATATGTTAGAGTTGTAACGGAACTCCGCTTCCGTTATTTCTTATGTGGAGATATAACGGAGGTTAATTTACGTCATTAACGCGATTGGGGCGATTAGGTGTATCTTATGCCCCCGCGGACGTCTAACTAACTATAATTGTTATACATTATATTTGAATATTAAAGTATATCTTGTAATTATGTATCAATCTGTATTTTGAATTAACGTAGTTTTAGTTTTTTTTTAATAAATCGTTATTACTATTTTATTATTGACCTCTGCTTCCGCTTCCGTTAACCTCCGTTTCTGCAGAAGTGAAGCCCTTCGCCTCCGCATCCGCTTCCGTTATAATGGCCTCCGTTACAACCCTAGTATATATGTATAGTGGAATATAACTGAAATGAAAAATTATTTATGGAATTCTATCAAGATCAGTTTAGAAAACAAACTTCTGCAAACATTCGTCAAAACTTTCAAATTAATATTAGTAAGATTTTGTTTATTTTGTGTTAATGTCTATATGAGTGTTTCATGTTTTGTTTGTTTGTTTGTTTCCAGCAGTGAACACGAAATCCGACAACGCCCCAACTCAGATGAAGTCGCTCGGGAAAACGCATTGATAAATAAATATATTGCATTTTATATATAAATATAGATATGAACTGATATTCTTATAGTGCCCGGACGGTTTTGTTTGTTTTTAATATAATATATAGTGTAGTCTGTATGGTAGTCTGTATGACTCGGTTACAAGATATCTGATGGGGCACGGATTGTACTACAGGAAAAACCTGGGTAAGTCACTATACTGTTTTTATTTATCTATACTATTATAATAAACCGTAAACACACACTTCTTTGTTGCCTAAGATGTCAGCAATTACACCATATTTTTGAATAATTATTTTTATAATAAAAAGCCCTACACTAACGTCACGCTTTAGGCTTTAAATTCCAATTAAGCTCTAGGATATGGTTCAGAGTCGAAATGGCGGGATTCGAACTCTCGACCGCAAGATAAGGCTATTGGCGCTTTAATAGATGTAGAGGGTAGTCCAGAAAAATACATAAGCTGCTTAGTTTTTTTTATTTCCACGCGTACAGAGTCGCGGGCAGAAGCTAGTAAATAATTGAAAATAAAGTATGAATTTTAACAGTGTTTTTTCTTTCCAGGTTAACTTCTAAGACAATAATATAAGGCGATATTAAACGCCATTTGACGTCAGTTTGTTCAGGCAAGTTTAAAACGCACTAGTAATGAATTTTTGTTTTCCCCTTTTTTTCTCTAATTATAAATCTAGTATTTAATTCTTGATGTATTTGGTTTTCTTTTTGTGTAAGTTTCGTGCGATTTGTGAGTTTCGAGGCCGTAAAGGAATTGAAGTTAAAGGGAAAAGCTGTCTCAGCACATAGATGGCGCTGTATCAAAATCTTAAAGATATTCCATCTCGCTCGCACGTGCTGGATAGTTATATGCGTCCCGCTCGCACCGTCGGTCTCTAGTTCCGACATAACTATGTATAGATGTTGATATATTTTGAATTAGACGAAACGATATTATTCGAGACATTTTGATGTGAAATGAAGACTGTACCGAGTGTTTGGTAGATTTTAAATGGTTTTCCGCTGTTTATAAGCTCTTATGTAACGCTTTTAAGCAAATAGTCAGATGAAATTATCTGACCCGGTGATAATACAAAAAATTATTAGCACCCGACATTGTTTTAAATTGTCTTGTGTCGTATTTTGTGACAACCGCAATAGGACAATCGGGTCAAATAAATTTTTCGTACTATAATAAGCTTACAAACGCACGGACAAGCAATATTTAATAAGACTATTCCTTGTATGGCTTTTCACATTGACTGCCAAATAACTGTAGTATACATTGACACTTGTATTATTGTATCAGAGATTGAAAGTGTATACAAGTGTCAACACAGCTCTATAGTGACTTGCACACAATGCTTAAAGATCGTAGACTGGGAAAAAAACATATTACTGTCTTTTTCATTCAATATGATGAAAAGAGACAACATTATGTTTCAAAACAAGTGATAGTAAAAGATACACACATTAAAGGCATGTTTTTTTAATATTATATAGAACGAAGTTAAACGTGTCAAGAAATTGTGATGTTTTTTCTTCGTTTAGCTAATTTTTCAAAATATCCACTCATTAATTTAACAGCACAAATGCAAGATGTAGGTGATTTGAACGGATTTTTTTATAAATGTCTACATGTGGTGTTGCCAGTCCACGATCTTTACGAAATATTAAGATGTTTGAAGATTTTAATTAAGGTTTTATGGTTGTAGCGTTTAGCGTATTGTATAAAACAGTAAAGGTGATTTCTAAACTGTAGAATACACTTTACAATTGACACTTGTATTACATATTTCAGTTTTATGTCAGAGAATTAAAATGTATACAATATGTATACAAGTGTCACTTTTCTGCAATTCTAACGTTAAAATGTATGAATGAAATGTTTAATTACTAGAACTGAGGAAAATAGTTGATTTTGGTAATATTTGGTAATACTCCTACCCTTTTAAATGTTTTTCATTCACAATTTATGTTATAAATGTACTTTTTGTGACTCCTTCAACAATATTATAGCAATTGTTTTTCTTGTTTTTTTTTAATAATTTATCAACAAATACCTGCTACGGAGTTTTGATTGTAAAAAAACTTATCATGGTAACTTTTTAATGCATTTTTTTAATAAATGTAATACGCTAAACGCAAATCCATTCGTTTTGACATCACTAACTTGCTCAATGGTATAATTTTATGCAGATTAAAAACGTACTGACATGAGCAAAATCGATATTCGATACCAATCGAGAAACATCGATATCGATTAAACGTAATTATATAATAAAAACTGTATATTGCACTAAATAATAATAATTATAACTACGGAAAAAAAAACGAAAAATTTAAGTGTGTGTTGAAATGGTTCTTTTATTTTCTTAGTATGTAAGGATGCTTTTTTAATTATATAACGTGTTGCGACGCGTTTTTTCTACTAAAACTCCTATAATAGTTACTGAATTCGCACATTTTTAATGGCAACACTGGGAATGACGCGTCGCACGCGTTGCCTTATTTCATAACTTCTAGGTTATAAAAACATCTCTTGATACAGCTAACGTCGCTTCTTTCACTTTGCGTGTAAAAAATAGTTCCTATTATTATTTTAATAAAACATTTAATGGGTTTCGTGTAATTGACACAGGAATTGATCAATTTTAACAAAATGAGAAATTAACGCCGTGTATTGAAGTCTACAAATCGATGTCGCGTTAATCTTTGAAATTTAAATAAAACGATATAAGAACACAATTATTCATAAATAATGATTAAATAAGAGGTTATTTAGAAAAAAAAAACATAAATAAACTACTTAAAATGTCCTTTTATTTAGTCCCCTAGTTATTTACCTAACATTCCTATCGAAAGAACCTCTTAGAAGTTGCAGAGAATATTAATTGATGAAAATGTCAAAGATTAGATGTCTACATCATTTTATGTAAAATAGATGAAATAATGTCTAGTATACATAAAAGCTAAATACTTATGGGATGGGAATAAGTATGGGAAAGGACAATATTCTTTTTTCTCTACACTCAAGGTAGGTTCATTCGCATCCTTATTGCAATTGTCTATGATTTCTCTCTCATAAAAAAAGCTTTTAAAAAAATTATTTTATTGATGATTTCTGTGTCAATATAAAAATCAGATTTAGTAATATTTTGGACCGTCCCGTATTGACATATTTAATTTTATACAGTTGAAAAATGTTGAGTGTCTCTGATCGTGTGACAAGGAAGCGAACGAGAGCTTGTTCTAGTACTGCTGCGTTGTTATATAAAAAAAAACTAATACTCTACCAGTCTTTATGTTACCGCGCACTAGGTTTTTGTCCTTAAATATGTAAAAAAAAAACTAAAAATTAGATTAACCTCTTCGAAATTGTATATTCAGCCTTTAGTTGTAAATAAAGTAAGTCGTTAGTCGAAAGTCATTTCTAGATCTCGGAATATAGAAAAATTTCATTTCTTTTACCAATTCAGTCCATTTTTCTCTTGTTATTTGATTTACAAAGTAAATTAAGTAAGTTAATATGCTAAATTCGTTTTCATTTTAATATAAATAAGGTTATGATTAATTGTAACTTTGACAAGATATGTTTAGGCGGGAAAAAAAATTAGAAAAGGCAAATGCTTATAACATCGGACATTTGTAATGTCATTTAGATTTTTATGGTAATAAAATATGAAATATTTGTATATAACATAGATTTGAATTGTATATGCTAAATTAGCGTAGAATTCATTGTTAATAAGTAATAAAAATTTTTGATTGTTTGTTTTAGACAAATAAAAAAAAAGGCAAAGGCTTGCAGCTAATTTTGACATTTAAAAATGTTTCCTTTTCATGTAATACGCAGCAGTGCAAGATATGAAGAGGTATTGTTAAGTTTTTTTAAGTTACGTCATTTGTTGCAATTTTTTTTTTTTCGAAAGTACGCCAAAGGAGTGACGATATTGTGCTAAAAGGAACGTAATATGTAGACTTACTGTATAAATTGAAAAATGTAACAAAAAAAATTACCTTGCTATTATTTTATAAGTGGTGTAAAAAATATGGAATGTGTATTTTCCAATTTACTTACAGTGTATACTAGATGAATTGAATAAGAGATATCTCTGTAAAATCCCTTTATATTTGCTTAGTATATTCTGTAAGTTTTTGATCATTTTGATTTTGGACTATAAAAATGATTATAAAAAATTTGGTTGTTGTAATATAGTTCGAAGTAGTATAATGTAGGGAATAATATAGGTGTACTTTTTGGAATAAAAATTAAGAAAATATGTTTTGTAAGCTTGCTGGGCGTCGGTCGGTTGCGTTGGTAAGTGTGAAATAACGAGAGCTCGTGTCTCCCGAACCGAACTTCAGGTTTCGCTGTCGATTCGACGCCATTTAAGGCTGTAAGTTATATATTATATACATATTATATTGATTAATAAATTAATAATAAAAAAACAATTGGTTTGTTTTATTTCATCGTCTTGATATCTCTAAGGGCGTCGCCAGCCAATGACCTAGGTTATAATCTAATTTTTAAAGGAAAAACTTTTAACCTAAATGCTTCAAGAGCATCATATTTCTGTGGAGTTTTTTTTTATTATATAAGGTGGCAAACGAGCAACCTGCCACCTGAATCCACTGAAATGGAGAGCGGCCGTTGCCCAAAAACATCCAATATTGCAGATGCGCTACCTACCCGTCATTGACGGAGGAGACGCACATAAAGAGGACATTTCCCCTTCACATACGTCACCTCCACCGTCAAATCCACTTTTCCTTTCCATCCTCTTCTCTTAAAAGGTTGGAAAGGAAAACTGACTAAAATGAGGTCTCCGGTATTACACTCATAAGACGAAACGCGGAATTGCTCCCACTTGTTTTCTGTGTGGTCGTGGTATTGCTGAGGCGAGCCGGCCTTACAATGCGAAGAAGTTAAAGCGGGCTCTACCACTGTTAACATCAGTTATTGCCATCTATTGGCAGTGTTATGAAACAAAGATTACATTTTTCCATAAAACAACTGCAGTCAAACTTCATACTAATGTAAATGCGAAAGTTTGGATGGATGTATGTTTGTTTTGTATGATGAGTGTGTAGCCTAAACGGCTGAATGGATTACTATGAAATTTGGTATAGATGTAGAGAATATTCTGGCAGAACACAGAGTACTTACTTTTGATTTTAATTTCACGCAGGCGGAAGCTAGTTACTCTCGTGTTTTAGAACAAAATTTGAAATTCAATGGAATTGTTGAAGAGATTAGAACTCTTCCTCTACTATAATATGTTAACCCAAAGATATTAAACAAATATATAGACTTGACATAGGGAACATCATTTTTTTCACTAGTAACTTCTAAGAAAGGCTTTAAATTTGTTGTAAAGTAAGTGAAGTGCGAATAATATATATTTTTAATCTCTGAGTTATCCTCTTTGTTGGGTAATACTGAGTATTGGATAGGAGTTAAATGTCTCTGTACACTATAAAAAATAAATAAACTATATACAAACTACATTTATTATAAATTATTAACATTGTGTAAACTTTTCTGGTAAACCGAGCAGTTTTCTTACAGCTGAGCCATAATTCTTAACTGTATCTTCACTTTCTCCATCATTCATCAAACTGGAGACTGCTGTTTTATAAGTATTTGCATTCGGAACCTTCGTTATATCATAATTCTTATATTCCTCATCTGTAAGACTTATTTGTTCATTATTACAACCTAAATGCCAATTTACTAAACTCTTCTTAGACGCATTATTATCCCAATCATAATATTCCATATCTTCTTCGCATTTCTCTTTCTCCCATTCTTCGGTATTCCAAGACTCATGATAGCATGCGGTGAGTAAATAATTCACATAATCCAAATTCTGTTTCCTCATCGGACATCTATCTGCTACGAAAATGACAAAATCTGTCTTCTCATCGTAACAATCGCCTACTAATCTTAGAAATTTATCCTTAGCATGGTTATCTAAGTTCAAAGTTGACAATTTCACTCGTAAATTCACAACTCTGGCTAAAGGATTGCGTATTGTAGGGCTAGCGTGACAGTAGTCTGAAGAAATCACTTCAATAGGATAATGTTTGTCTATAGCTTCTTCGGAATTGAGTAACTTTGGCCATTCTGTACAATACTTCTTGATAGCTTCGCATTGTGTTTTGATCGCTGGTGGAGTTAGATGCAGGAAGTTGGGTATCTTCATTAGCTCAGCATTGGCTTTCTTGCCTGGTGGTGCCTGACCTTTGGGTACATAGCCTTGTCGGAGTGGCAATGGTACAGATGAAGGATGGAAGGTTTTAGGCCCCGGCCAGACGTTGCTCCAATTCTGGAAGCAAAATAATGATTTGAGTTATATTAAATTGTTCCCAAAGTGAAATATAGATTAGTTGTGGATCACAAGTTCATCGGCAACTAATTAAAAAGTTAAAAATGTGGTCTGTGTTACTCATTAATAACATAACTTTGTAATGGTGAATGAAGTTTTGAAATGGTCCCAGTAGTTTTTGACTAATTCCAGTACATACAAAAATACAAATCTTTCCTCTTTATAATATTAGTATAGATAGCTCAAAAGCTGCACATGGCCTTCTCAGACCTTGAAAAGGCATACAAGGCGGGTTTCGAGGAGTGTTTTGTGGTGGGCTTTGATAGTCAAAAGAGTGGCTGGGACTCTTGCAGCTTATTTGTGCGTGCCAGTATGTATATCCGATCTGGCATGGGTTTACATCAGGTTAGTGTGGTATGGACATGTAATGCGACAAGAGGATGAGGATACAAACCAAAAAGTTTTTAGATGTAATGCATATTGAATGGCTACAAAGGTGGAGGAAGACCAAAGAGAGTATGTATGGATGGATTGTATGAAAGAGGATATGCTTATGAGAGTGGACTCAGATATGACGGCTGATAGAAATGTATGGAAGAGCAGCACACAATGTGGCGACCCTTCGTAGGGGTAAGTTGATGGAGAGTGGACCTAAATGACTACGAAATGGACTAGCATCGAAACATACAAAACTCTTGTTAGTCAGGTAAAACTATATTAATTGATGTCTCACCTGGTCAGTGGACATTCTGTCCGCACGATCAGGTTGTACGTCAGCTTTTCGAGGTGTTCTTTTTTGCTGTCGATCTCTTTTCTTCAAGATATCGAGTACACGGAATTCTTCATCGTCTTCCTTTCTCGACGTTTCCGCTGTTGTCGAGTTAAACCGCCATAATACTTGCACGTTGAATATAGTACCGAGACTACCCGGTTTATTATATTTGATAAACACACTCATGTTTGCTTTTAAAATTGATTTTATAAATATAAATCAATTTCAGTCTGCCATTTTTAGGTTATGTTGATCAAAGACAACTGTCAAAGACAAACCTAAAAGTCAAAGAGTAAGTTAAAATTTACCAAAGAGTAAAAAGAGGAGCAACTTCCCCAAACCAAAATAAAATTATGGTTGCCATTTATGATAAAAAAAATCTATTAAAATCAAGTAAGCTTTTAAACAAGGCTTTTATGTTGAAATCTTAAAAAAACCTAATAAGCTTTTAGGAAGCAAACGTATTCAACAATAGTTCAAGTTTATAGCTATAAAAACATGAAACAAATTAGAACCATGTTACACATTTATGGAATTGATTCTGTTATTCAAGCAATAAAATATAACTATAAAATGCATTGCATTTCTTTTTAATTTAGTCAGTGTTGCAGCAAAAATGTTGCACAACATTTTATTGGTGGCTTTGTATTTTATAAATGTTATTTACGCGGACACCGGAAATACTGTAGACAGTAACGGTAATAATAAATAATTAAATTACAAATGATGATTAATGCTTATGTTAATGCATATCTTTTAAATCTGATTTTTATGTAATCCATTAAATCTTATCTACAAAAATTTACACCATATTAAATAAAAAAAAACCTTATTTGTAAAAGCTGTGCAGTATAAATTTACTTAAAAGCTTATAACAGTGGTAAAGTCTGCATCTTCGCACTATAGAGCTCGCCCGGAGATATACCATGACGACACAGTAGACAGGCGTGAAGTGGAAGCAATTTCACGTACAATCTGATGAGTGTGGTGCTGGAGGCCTAATTTTAGTCCCTTTTTCTTTCCACCTATCTTAACAGGAAAAGATGGAAAGGAACAGTAGATTTGACGTTGGAGGAGATGCACAGGAAGGGGAAACATCTGTAACGGATGTCTATGTGCTGTCACTTCAGGTGGCTTGCTCGTTTACCACCTTAATAATATAAAAAAGTAGCCTTTATGGGTAACATTAATAAATTGAGACAATCTAAAATGTTTATTCCACTTTTCACCCAAAATCCTAAAGTCAATTAAGTTACATCAAAGTGATTTGTTCCCAGTTGTCAAGAAAGAAGATCTCGTATATTGGCCTAATGCTTCCATACCTTTCTACATCGACCCAGAACATTATGGTAAGTATTTTAAGAAGAAAGGTACACCTTGTACACAAGGAATTACGAAAATAATAGTCCCCTTCTCGTATTTATAAGATAGGAAGGATTAGAAGGGGATTTTGTAGGGGAAGTGAGAGTCGGCAGTTTTTTATATTTTATATTGGGAAGGGGGGGGGTGGCTGAAAACCAGCTCGACACAGGATCTCAACCAGTATCGGTTAAGCTGAGCCTCCCCCCTTTGCCATCTGTTATAATTTTTTCATGTATGTTTTGAATTTTGTACAACTCTGTGTATTCTTGGATGGCAATAAAGAGGTTTTTTTTTTATTATATTTTTTGTGGGATCTCACTTCTTTTTATAGGATATCCTAAGAAATTTTTCGTCATAAAAACCAAATAAGTATGAACCCTTCTCTACCTAAAACACTACTCTAGAATTCAAGTTAAAAACTAATTTAATTTTATACATCTCCTCAGATCATGAGCAGTCTCTATCTATTATGACGTCGCTCTCTCTGTTCTCATTCAAAACATGTTTGAAATTCAACCCTGTGCTTGTAAGACCGACTACGACACAGCACGTTATGCTGTTTGAAAATCCAAATGGAGTCAGAAAATGCATCTTCAATACTGCAGGACATTCTACAAATGAACCACATGTAAGTTAAGGGAATAAAATTAACATTTAGTAACCAAATAGGAGCCTAAATCTAGAACAAATCTGTACATGTAATAAAAGTGGAGTTGTTATCTGTCTGTCGCTATACATGTAGCAGAGAATCGCACAGAGTGGAGAAACACCCTTCGAGAGAGTGTCAACGAGAGTGGTCGCGACCCTCAGGAATGAGGAAACGATCCGGAGAGAAAGAGCGAGAGAGAGAGAGTTATCTGTTTGTAATATGAAAAGAAAAATTCCAGATTTCAAAAAGATGATGTATTTGCGTTGCTGATAACAAAAATCGCATTTAATTTTTGTCTGTCTGTCTGTCTATCCGCAAGCCGCATTTGTTCCGGGTAATCTCTGGGATTGTAAAAACAGACACTCCAATTTTATTATGTGTAAAGAAAAGGAAGATTTCTACTTCTGTCTGTGACCAATAAACATAAAAACGACATCATCATCACCAGCTCACTATACGTCCCCACCGAGGGGCTCGGAGCCTACCCTAATAAGAGGTGTCTAGGCCATAGACAACCACGCTGGCCAAGTGCGGGGTGGTTGACTTCACACATATTTTTGAATTTCTTCGCCGATATGTGCAGGCATCACGATGTTTTCCTTCACCGTAAGAACGTCTGGTAAAATATGTACATATGAAAATTAGAAAAATCGAAAATCACATTGGTACGGCGGGATTCGAACCCAAGACCTGTAGATTACAAGTCAAGTGTTCAAACCACTGAGACACCGACGCTCTAATTACTGAGTATAGGCTTTTATTTACTAGTAATTTCGCGAACGAAGTCGCAGACCGTAGTGTTTTTTAGCGGATCACCCTCGGGTACGCGTGTCTCAAGTCTCCACAGTTAGAGATGATGGTAATGAGAGCCCTCGGCTTCGGGTTTGAACATAACCGCGCCAGTAGAGACATCTATATCGACGTCCAGTTGGAAAACATTGATTCAGGTAAGTTTCTTTATGTTAATAGCGTCCACACACTACTCGATTTTTAATTGTGCAAATTAGCGAATTAGCTGCAAAACAATCGACAATCGCACAACAGTTGTGCGAAGTTTATAGTTTGTCTAAATAAGATAGATTAGTTTGATAAATGACGCATGAAGTATCGAATTCAATTTGTATGAAGACTGACGTACTTAATAGACAGGTATCGTAGTGACGAAACACGCAGCTAACAATTATGAACTATCGATATTCGGTTTAAATAATTATCGAACTCAACTAAAATTATTATTTTCTTATTAACTAATGTAGAGGATAATTCTAGTATTGATTATAGTGTAGAGAATTTAGCGATGACAGAAATAATAGCGAAATCCAATTCGATTACGTACGGCTGTAGTAGTAATAAACATTTATTTACTCTCATTATTTGTAATGGTCATTATTAATTTGAGAAAACAGGGGTTTTTTTAATTCATAAGTTATAACTATGAATCTATCGATTCCAGCTTCTATAAGAATAAAAATCGAAAATCAATAAGATTTATGACTGATTTTACTCAACCGTCCCTACTAAATTTGAAGTGAATTGTCAAACTAATCTAATTTATTTAGACACACTATAGTCAAAAGTATGCGTCCGCTTTTAGTAATATAACTATATACATGCGTCGTTCGACGTCTATAGGACCTGCAAGAATTGTATCGTATGGCAGTTTTTAACAGAAACCTGCTAGTTTCAGAGTTACCAGTAAGCATAAAATTCCCAACTTCTGTCAAAATTCTTTTTTTTTTTTAGTAAAAAGGAGGCTTTTTGACATTTGACAAATGTAAACAATAAAATAAAATTTTCATAATTTCATGCGGATGAAACCACACGGGAACAGCTAGTTTTTCATATAATATAGGTTTTATTAACCTAATCATACTTCATACTAATATTATAAATGCGAAAGTTTAGATGGATGGATGTTAGAGTTTGTAGACTAAACTGCTCAACGGGTTTCGATGAAATTTGGTATAGACGTAGTTGATAGTCTGGAAGAACACATACTCACTTTTGTTTTTTTAATTCCACGCGGACTGAGATGCGGGCGAAAGCTAGTATATAATGTCCCTATCTATATTCTATCTGTACCTATTATATCCCGTGCCCTTCGCTGTTCCACTCTCGCTAACGACGGTATTGCTTACAAACGCATATTACCTTTAGAAGTTCTTGTTATTTACATATCTTTGCGTCTTTTAATTGATTTTGAGTCACTGCACACTCATTAATGAGGGGGGGGGGGGGGGTTGGATTGCGCGTTAACTTTGATCTACAAACATATTTGGAAAGCAAATTACATTTATACAGACATTAAAATATATAGACGAGACAGTGATCAAAATATTCATTGGTACTTTCTTTGAAAGGTACTGTTAGTTGTCAAGTATAGTGCCGTCTCGTGTATTGACATGTAGTTAATAATAAAATAAAATTTACTAAATTATTGCAGTGCGAACACGTTAAAGCGGGCTCTACCACTGTTCATATATTTAAGTTGGAAAAACCCAAGTTAGAGACAATATGAAGTTACACTCATGTAAAGATTTATAAGACCATTGTATTGCTTGCAACATAATATGTGTAAATTACTTGTGTAAATGAACCGCATTAATAAATACTACAGATAACGGAGCGATAACTTCGATAAATTAAATTAAATAGTGATGTGCGTGCTTTATCGATTTTTTAAATTATCGATTTGTTACAAAAACAAATTGTTCAATATCGGTTAACTCAAGTAACTCGTGAAATATAACATCTCTAACGGATTCATTTATTTTTTTTAAAAACCGAATTCAATTCTTATGTTCACATTTTTTTAATGAGAACTTCCAATTTATCAGGCAACTATATAAACGTATTAAGTGTAAAGCATGAAATTCTAAGTTATACTAAATAAACAATTTTAGCCATTGTAAGAGTTCAACTTGTAAATAATTAACATATGTGTTGACACTAGCTGTTCCCGTGCTGCTTCATCCGCATGAAATTATGAAAATTTTATTTTATTGTTTACATTTGTCAAAATATCAATAGCAAATGTCAAAATGACATGACATGACAAACCTTGGCAATCTTGCTTCCTTGATGTTGGCAGCTACTTATGGTCTCTTTCCCACATTAGGGTTTTTAACCAAAATATTTACCACCTAAGTTTAACGGCGTTAAAATATATCACCTAAAGCGTGACCTAAGTGTAAGGCTTTTTATTAATAAAAGAATTATTAAAAAATATGTTGTAATTTCTGACATCTTAGGCAACAAAGAAGTGTGTGTTTACGCTTTGTTATAATAGTATAGATAACTTATGCTGGGTTTTCGAAGTTTTACTTATTTGATCACTACCTAGCTATTCATTGCTACGTTGACCATGTTTGCACTAGAAGCTGGCCGAGGGAGTTTTAGTGGTTACAAACCTCACATAAACCTGTCTTCCTCACAGAAGGTAGGGTATCTTTTAAGATTTCCCCCCGAAACAAAAAAAGAGGTTGACCTATGTTTGAACGCAGTAAAACTCAAGTAACGTAGTTCGGAAACACATTTCCTGAATATATCGAACGAAAAACATTAACAGATAAACTTGGCTTGGAAACCGGCCATTAATTACAAGAAGTAAATAACTAGTTATGTATAAGTAAATCTGTATTACGTTAGTTAACCATATTTGTCGAAACATTTTATTAAATCTTGACCTGATTTCTACTTATAAAGTAGCATTCTAAACGTTACGTAGCATCAATGATATTTTAAATTGCCTGACCTTGTTTTGATGACCTTTGGAGCAAATTATTTAACAGACTATATTATGTGTACAGATACAAAAACATGCATCAATAACCTTTGCTTATTTTTAATAAAAAAAAACTAAATAATTTTAGGTTATACGCCGTTCATCCATAACATTATAATTATAATTTTTTTCAGACATATTAATAGAATTAATTCGTGTTATGTTTTATAAAAACTAAAAATAATATTTTTTTTTATTTTACTTAACAATTTTTGTTTTATAGTAACTCGAAATAATGTTTATAAAATCGATTAAAACTATACGATCGATTCGAGTTTGTACAATAAAAAAGTCGATTTAGAGCAAGTCATCGTGCGTCACTAACCCTAATCATGCAGCAACCATTGTGTTTACCGCGTTCCGTTTTAGTCGCATTTATTACCTCGGCGCGAAAACATGTCTCCATTAATTCAATATAAATTGTACGAAAATATATTTATAGAAACGAACATACAGTCTCCGGATTACGATGGTGTTATACTAATAGTGTATCCCGAAGAATTGAATATATCTTTGCCGCGACATATTGGAAGTTTTGTTGAGGGCATTCGTAAATTAGATAAGCATATACACAAAGTCGCGACAGTTTGGCATTGTGATTACGTTTCAGGAGGGCGTATAATACTCGCTCCGACTGGGAATATCACACCATACCACGATGCCAGTGTTATTAAAGATGCGGTAAAGAAAGGAATGTTACGAGCATTAGACGCGGGTGTGAAAAAACCCTTATTAGTAGTACAGGATGTTGTAAATTTCCCGGACGGTCAACTGATCGGCATCCTAGGTGCGTTAGAAGCGTTCTACATACCTTTACAGATGCGAGAAAGGGATGATACGAAGAATTTTATCAGATTAGGATTGTATGCAGAAGAGAAGAAGACGGAAGACTTCGAGAGGGTAATAAGAAATGCTATAGCTTTAGAAAGATCTAGAATTATGACTAGAGATATCGCTGGAGGTGATCCGGAGAGGATGTCGCCCGCAAATATAGTGGAATATATTAAAACCTCCTTCGCTGGAATTACTAATATCACCATTAAAGTGATAGATGATGAAAAAATAATAGCACAGGAGTATCCTCTTTTAGCTGCTGTTAACCGTGCAGCAAATCACGTTGACAGACATAAAGCGAGAGTTGTAGAATTGGAGTACAAACCCCACGATTCGAGTAGAGTGACTGAAACTCTGATGTTGGTTGGAAAAGGTGTGACTTATGACACAGGTGGTGCTGATATTAAGATTTCTGGTAAAATGGCTGGAATGTCAAGAGACAAAAGTGGAGCTGCCGCCGTGGCTGGTTTTCTAAAAGCCTGTTCCATTCTTAAACCACCACATTTGAAAGTGATAGGAGTACTTTGTCTTTGTAGGAATTCTGTTGGTTCGGATTCTTATGTCTCTGATGAGCTATTAGTTTCAAGAAGTGGGAAGACAGTTAGGGTTACTAACACAGATGCGGAAGGGCGTCTGGCGATGGCTGATGCGTTGTTCAAGTTGTCAGAAGAAGCAGGTAATGCAATGAACCCACATTTATACACAATAGCGACTTTAACAGGCCACGCGAGAGCTTGTTACGGAAACTATGTTGCTGCGATGGATAACCATAGCGCGAGAGCGACAAACCATTCAGCTAGACTGCAGTTCAGCGGTGGCAGGATGGCAGAAGGTATAGAAGTATCAACAATCAGACCTGAAGATCTTACAGTGAATGTTGGCAAATGTAAAGGCGATGATCTTGTGCAGTACGATACGGATGCGAAATGTCGTAATCACCAGTTAGCAGCAGGTTTTCTTATCAAAGTTGGAGGTTTGGAAGATAAGAACATAAAGTATACTCATTTAGATATAGCTGGGGCAGCTGGGATACCTCCTGAAGAGCCAACAGCGATACCAGTGTTGACACTTTGTCATGCCCATAAAGTTTTATTGTAAAGACCAGCAGTACCAGCTGTAGTGTAAGGCGAAGTATCTCGACCGCCCAGGGCATAAAAGGGCGTTAGAGGCATAAAAGGGAACGGCAAGCGTCTTTGTAGTGCAGTTAAAAATCTCCCAGGGCGTCCGTTATGCTGAAAGGATAAAGGAACTTGGAAAATGTACTTGTGTCGGTCTGATATTGAAATTTTTAAAAAAAATTATCACGTTTTCGGCAAAATATGCGATCTCTTGTAAACGTTAACAGTTTTAGCGGTAGTAGCGCCCTGGGCGTGGTGTTAATGGCGCCCTTATTGTGCACTTTTCTGGGGAATTAATATGGTCGGACGCCCTGAGCGGTCTACTAGCTGAGCCTTGCTTGTTAGCAGCAAATGCGAACATCATTATTTTTTACACTTTATTTTTCTATCGATTTTTGAGCATCTATTAGGATCATGTTTATATACGTTGTATTTTTTTATTATTTTTTTATAGTGTATTTTGCAATGTTGTCATATATTACTTACCTTATTTTAGATATTTTTTAAAGTTAAGTACACCCTGCACTAAAAGTCAGTGGCATTCAAATATTAAAATCGATTTTATTTAAATTTCGCGATTAACAAACTTCGATAGTGTTTTGTATTTAACTGTTAAAATAAAAAAAATGTATTACCTAAAAAAAGTTACCTAGATAACTATTATTCAATGTAGATAATGTAATTATCGTTTTACAATAAACGTAATAAAAAATAAAGCCGACTCTTTATTTCATTTATTTCCTTAAGACCTGAGAAACCTTACAAGTTACACAAACTTAACTTTGATGCAACCTGCACATATCGGCGAAGAAATTCAAAGATATGTGTGAAGTCAACCAACCCGCAGTGGGCCAGCGTGGTTGACTATGGCTTATTCACTAACTTAGGGTATGCTCCGAGCCCCACAGCGGAGACGTATAGTGAGCTGGTGATGATTAGCGTGATAAAACTTAGCATTTAGGACGTAGGGACTATTTCTAGGTTCACTATTTAATATATCCGGGTCCTATTAAGGCGTGAATGTTATTCGGAGTGATAAATAAATATCTTTATCAATAAATTATGATAAGATAGAAAGTTAAATAGATTAAAAATTAGCATTTAAAAAGATAAAAAAAAAATGTTTTATCGCATGACTTCTATTAGCCTCCATTTTCACGGACGGCTTTTTAACGCTTTCTCGGAAACGTTTTAAAATTTTGCTTTATTCGCCCTGCGG
Organism: Papilio polytes; assembly: GCF_000836215.1. Taxonomy (NCBI): domain Eukaryota; kingdom Metazoa; phylum Arthropoda; class Insecta; order Lepidoptera; family Papilionidae; genus Papilio; species Papilio polytes. Next base: position 767,810 of record NW_013526582.1, on the reverse strand, counting down.
TCAAAATGCAAGCACTGTGCGATAAAAAAGCGCTAAGCGCTGAATTATGAAGTATGAACACTACCCAACCAATGACATTTATTTAGCGTTTAGTGTATAAATCTGTTTTTTTTTTGTTGATTTTGTAGTGTTAAAAGAAAGATAAAAAAGGCAAATGCATTTTGTTCTAACGCGTGTGTAAACGGGCTTACAAAAAATATGTACAAGGGTTGAATTCGTACTCCATTACAATTCTATGCTTTTATATATTTTGACCACAATTGAGTAAGAACGGCAAACTTTGATTAAACTATCGCCCAAGTGTTGTGCTATTGTCGATTGTTTCGAAGCGTCAACCGTTAAGTTGTACAACAATCGAGTTGTGCACACCTTCAGCTTATAGTTAGGAACTAGCTGTTCCCGTGCGGCTTCACCCGCATGGAATTATAAGAACTTTATTTTATTGTTTCATTTGTCTAATTATAAATTACAAATGTCAAAACATGACATGATGACAACCTTGCTTCCTTGATGTTAACAGCGACTTATAGTCTCTTTCCCACATTAGGATTTTTATCCAAAATATTTACACTCTAAGTTTAATGGCGTGAAAATATATAGCCTAAAGCCTGACGTAGGGCTTTTGATTAAAAAAAGGATTATTCAAAAATATGTTGTAATTGCTGACATCTTAGGCAACAAAGAAGTGTGTGTTTACGCTTTATTATAATAGTATAGATGAAAGCGCGACTAAACAGTTGTTAGATAGTTAAGTCAAAGTTTGCTCTTACCCTACATGTCATAGCTTATTTGTTATATTGTTTTTATTTAGATGCAATGGAGTTATTCGCTAAAGATGGCAAGTTGCCGCAAGAACTTCGCCCCTTAAAGTATGACGTCAATAGCGTTACGCATTTCGGAGAAAGAGAGTTCAGTAAGAATGGACACAGAACTATTATATTTAAGGTAAATCCGACTGACAAGTGGACATTTTTCGTTACCTTATTCTTTACTAATATTATAAAGAATAAATGTATATTTTTTATAACATAAGGTGGCAAATGATCCACCAAAATGGCGAAGCGACAGCCCATAGACATTCGCAGTTGCAGATGCGTTGCCTACCCTTATCCGACAGAGGAGACCACACTCATTAGATTCGTCTAATTGCTTCCATTTCACTCCTGTCTTCTGTTTGGTCGTGGTATTACTGGGGGCATGCCGGTCCTGCAGTGCTAAGATGTTAATGCGGGCACTACCACTGTCAAATGTCAATTTTATGTATTGAAATAACTCAAAAACTGTTGGTCCGATTTCAAAAATTCTTTCACCATTAAAAAGCTACGTTATCACTGATAACATAGACTAAGGCTTTATTTTTTAAAATTCACGCGAGCTAAGTCGCGAGCAACAGCTAGTAATATTATAAATGCCGAAGTCTATATGGATGGATAGTCTGGAAGAACACATAGCCTACTTACTTGAATTGTTTTTATTGCCTTTCATTAAAACCTCTTTTCACTAATTATTTGCGTAAATCTTGATTTAAAAAAAATATTTCAGGATAATACAGTCCGTCAAAACCGTAACGGACTCTCCGATACGGATCTACGCAAAATAGATATAATCTACGGCCCTGAATGCCAGAAGAGAGACAGACAGGAGAAGATAGATCAATGTCAGAATTACCCTGGCGTCGCTAGAAGGAAACGAGACATAGACCTTAGCGCTATCGGTCCTAGTTTACGAGTTAATCGAGATATAACCGCACCACCTATTAACAAAACTGAATTAACAAGTTTAGACCATTTAGGTATAGAAAATGAAGTAAAAGAAATATTAGAGAAAGTCTACACGGTTACTTCTTTAGCGTTAAAAAATGCTAGAGGTAAATATTGTAATGAGTCGAACGATATCAGATCTAGTATGGAACCGTCTGATATTCTAGGATTGGTTGAATTAGTTACTGATTACGCGAAATCTATAGTAAATCACGCGGTTGAGAATATAACTGAATTCTGCGAAGCGTCTAATTCTATCGATGAATATCATATTGCTAGATGTGGTTATTTTGGTAAATGTAAAATACTTAAATCGACTAATTTCGGTATTATAAGGTATTCAACAAACCATAGACCTCACTATCCATTGTCGACTAATTTTTATAGAGATTTAAGTGTTTACGAAAAGTCTAAATCAAGAATAGGGAATGAAACTAATGAAGGAACAAAAGATGTTAGACGTAAGAGATCTGTGACTGAGAAAATGCAAATAACTCAAGAAACAAGTACGATTAATGTAATATTGAATACGACGGAAACGGGACAGATTAAAAATGTAACGGAAACGGTTACAACGCAGAAAGATGTCATCAAAGAATTGACAGTGGATATTAGAAGACGCTTCGGTGATTTCCGGTAAGAAATCGATATATTTATATCTATACTATTAGACAACTTATTTAATTGATACTGTCGCTTTTAACTCAGAGCAATACTTCTCGTCAAGACTTAGGATGCGCGCCAAATCTATCCATACTTCTAGTGACATTGACAGCTGTCAGCTAGGGACGAGCCGTTTATGCCGATAATCTAGAGTTGCGCCAATTCTATAGCACGGTACTAATTTTATTCCTATCAATACTAATATTAAAAAGGGAAGATTTGTATTTTTGTAAGTATTGAAATAACACAAAAACTACTGTACCGATTTCAAAAATTCTTTCACCATTGAAATGCAACGTTATCCGTAATATAGGCTACATTTTTATTATTTTTTAAATTCACGAGGGCGAAGCCGCGAGCAACAGCTAGTAATATAAAAAATATGAACACACTTATTAGCATAGCAGCATATTTTTCAAAAATTCTTTATTTAATAAAAGCCGTACATATACGACTTATTAAATATTATGGTCAATTATTAAAAAGTAATTATCTTTCAGTATCCACAAACAGAAAAAAGGCGAAAAACCGGAAATATTCGAATCCGATTTGTCACTGGAGGCCAAAGAGCAAGTATTCAAACCAACATCGAAAAACCGTCTAACGCAGAAGAAAAAAATGTCCGACAATTGGTAAACATTTAAATCAATAAATATTTAATCACTATCAGTACATTTTCATTTAATCCTTTGAATTATAGATAAAATGGCGTTTTTTTTATCTAAAAAATCGCTTAGTAACTTTTTATATTTTAAAAATATCTTACTTTGTGGTTGATTTTATTTATAAGCGCGCGAACATCTTTGAAGACCAGAAGATTGCAGTAAGAATAAGTTTTCATCTTGATTATAAATTGTTAGATTTTCAACTTATCTAACTAATATAATAAATGAGAAAATTAAGATGGATGAATGTTTGTTAGAAGTTTCCAGAATGGGTCAAAGGATATCCATAATATTTTTAATCTGGAATACAAGCAACTATAGACAAAAAAAAGTTTTAATAATACGTAATAACGTACATTTTTGGTTATGTACTAATTTAAAGAATGTATAATCACGAGTGAGATTATAAAACATCATTATTAACAATTTTAAGGTGACAAGATTAATTCTTTCTTCCCCATTTCAAGGGCTAAAGAAAAAAGGAAAGTACAAGAGGAACCAGAAGCGAAATCCACGCCTAAAACTGTACAACTATCGAAAGAAAACTTGGAATTTTATTCTGAAAGACGTTGGCCTGATAACGTTGTACCTTATTATGTTAAAAACTCTATAAAAAGTAAGTTATAACACTTTCCAAAGGAACATCGAAATATTGTAAACAACGTCAAAGTACAGCAGCCATTTTGATATTTTTATCACAATAAAAATGTTCTATATTATTAAATCCCAGAAATATTCAATAATTCTATTGATTTTTAATAAACAACAATTATTAAATATTAATCTTACCTTACGAGACAAATTAATCAGCAAACTTTTTTTATACAACAATATTTGCATTTTTGCGAGAAGTTAATTTGACAGCAGCATCTATTCAAATTATTAATAGATGGCGCTCATTAACAAAATATGGCGGAGTAAATTTATTTTATAGATATTTTTCTAACGCGCTTAAAAAACCATCGTTTAGTAAGTAGTTAATTACTTAAATAAGAAGAATGAACTATTATATTACAGATTACGACTTAGATAAAGTAAAGCAACGTTTGGAAGACGTTAATCGTATACTAAAAGCTGAAACCTGCGTTCATTTAAAAGAAATAAGTGAATATGAAGTAAGCAAGTACCAAGACTATTTGGTTGTTGATCAGAGTCCGGATTACGTCACTGGAAGAGTTGGCGGGAAACAGGTAAAATAAAGTATTTAATTTTTTAATCTTTATGTTATAAAGAGTTATCTTATGTTATAAAGAGGAAAGACTAGTAGTTTTGCATTGAAATAATTCAAAAACTACTAGCAGATTTCAAAAATTCTTTCACCATTAGAAAGGTAATTTTTCTGTAACATAGGCTATATGTTTTATTATTTTTTAATTTCACGGAGACGAAGTCACGCGCAACAGCTAGTTTACTTACAAAGCTACATAAAAATTACCGATACACTATTCATAAAAAACAGAGCCATCTAGTTTTGTATTGACAAATTATTCAACAAAATTCTTTGTATTAAAAATAACAACCACATAAAAAATAAAAAAAAAACACATACCTTATTATGAGCTTTCTTAATTGACCTTTTTGTCATCTGTTGTCTATAAAAATAGCAATTCAAAAACTATTTTACTTCGGCAGCCATCTTGGATTTTTAACTTGTGAAATAGATGGCGTTGTCGCATTTAGATTCATTTGATTTCGAATATGTATGGCTTGTTAATATTAATTTATTGCCACACGGTTATCTCCATAGCAGTTAAAGAGAATTCCAGAAATCTATTACCTTTCTGGAAACACCATTATTAAAACATTCCAATGTACGACTTGTGTAAAGAATGCTAATAACAACCTTATTCCAAAGGAGTACGATTTGTTTTTATATGACTTTCAGTTTTAGAATCGGCCTATTTTGTTGATGGAAAATAAATAATTCATAAGTCGATGATTTTAATTTTAAAATACATGAGAGATGAGTTCTAGAATTTTCCTAACTTTTATTTTATCTGTCGATACACTTGTGGCATTCTTTATTAATACTTTCGACATTATATACAAAAAATATATGCTGCTGTCTGCAATCAATATTGTTGTTAATCATGTAATCTCGTTTATATACAAATTGGAAGTAATAAAAATAATTATAAAGAGAAAAAAATAATTAAAGTACGCGTAATGTTCTTCTGTAATCAGTACCTTTATTTCACAACAGTTCTCAAGTCCTCGGTAGTATAGTGGTAAGTATCCCCGCCTGTCACGCGGGAGACCGGGGTTCGATTCCCCGCCGGGGAGACCTTTTTGTTTTTATTAAATAATTTTGCACCATTTAAAAAGAACACGTTAAAATCTGTATTATTATTGGTTTTGTTTAAAAAGTTAACAACGATTATGATTTATTTATTTAGTACTAGCTGTTGCCCGTGACTTCTTCCACGCAATTGTAAGATAAAAAAAAAAAAAAACATACAGACGAATTGAGTACCTCCTTCTTTTGGGAAGTCGGTCAAAAAATAGCCTATAATATGCCCGTCTACTACCCCAAAAGTGAAAGTCCCGTCAAAATCGGCCCAGCCATTCCGGAGATTGCCCGGAACAAACACGGCTTGTGGATAGAGACAGACAGACAAAATTTTTTAAATGCGATTTATCTTATCAGCAACGCAAATGCATCATATTCCCGAAATCTTTAATTTTTCTTTTATTATTACAAACAGACACTCCAATTTTATTACATGTATGGATAGATAGATACGCAAATCCCGATGAGACAGTTATATCTTATAATCCTATGTTAGAAAAGGACTGCATGATAAACAATGAACAGTTGAAGCTGGAATGCTTTGACGTCAACGAAGTTGGTAGTTGGGTGGACAGACATAATAAGAAATTACTATTTAGTAGTTTTCATTACAGTAAAATAGTTTTAAATTCAAAAATTCAATTTTTTTGCTTTCTGTTACTAATTCATTGGTGTTTGTTTCTTTTGTCAACATATGTGATATTCATTACAAAAATAATAATTTGAAAATAATTACTAATCATAGCAGTCCATAATATTTTATTTTACTAAATGTAAAAGAAAGATTTAGGCATTATTTTTACTTGACTAACTTTTCCTCAATTATTATTTTACTATTGGAAAATAATGTACTAAAATAAAAAATAATAGTAGAAATTAAATTTCTTCCATCTGGCAACCCAGTTCCAGAAACTTCGATGAATACCGGTTTCTCATTGGTTGATACGCGAATTGCTCTCGAAAATTCTATCTCGCTATTGGTGAAAGTATAAATACGGGTGATCGCGGCAAAACGATAGTTAAACACGACTGTAAAGTGACAGGTGTTAGTGCGTGTAGAAAATATTTAAAATGGTCGGAATAGGGATTGATTTGGGTACAACCAGTTCGTGTGTGGCGGTATGGATAAAAAATACAGTGGAAGTGATAACTAACGAGCATGGTAACAGAACGACACCATCTTTCGTCGCGTTCACACCTCAGGAGCGTCTAATTGGGGAGGCGGCGAAAAATCAGGCGACGTCAAATGCTACAAACACAATTTTTGGCGCGAAACGCTTGATAGGTCGTCGTTATGACGATGTCGCGGTGCAAATGGATTTACGCCATTGGCCATTTGAAGTAATCAACGACAAGGGTAAGCCAAAAATTATTGTTTCTTATAAGGATAAAAGGAAAGCGTTCGCGCCCGAAGAAATAAGTGCTATGATAATTTTCAGGATGAAGGAGGTGGCTGAATTGTATTTGAAAAGGAAGGTAGATGATGTAGTTATAACGGTTCCCGCGTATTTTAACGATTGTCAAAGACAGGCTACTAGGGCTGCGGGAGTGATTGCTGGTTTTAACGTTTTAAGAATTGTTAATGAGCCAACCGCAGCTGCGTTAGCTTATGGTTTGGATAAAAATATTAAGAGTGAGAAAAATGTATTGATATATGATTTAGGCGGTGGCACGTTGGATGTTTCTGTTTTAACTATATCTAAAGGACCGGTTTACGAAGTGAAATCGACTGCTGGCAACACACGTCTCGGTGGAGAAGATTTTGACAATCGTCTAGCGGCTTACTTCGCTGAAGATTTTAAAAAACGTTACGGAGAAGAGATTATAGGCGATGGAAAAGCTTTTCGTCGACTTAAAGTTGCCGCTGAGAGAGCAAAACGTATTCTAACATCTGCAACTGAAGCAACAGTACAAATAGAGTCGCTGTACAACGAATTAGACTACACGGGTAAAGTAACCAGGTGCCTATTCGAAGAATTATGTTCAGATTTGTTTTTAGATACGATAAAATATATCGAACAAGCTTTGGAGGAAGCCAGAATGAAGAAAGAATACATCAACGATATTATACTTATAGGGGGTAGTACGAGAATACCAAAGATACGAAAGTTAGTGCAAGAATACTTCGATGGTAGAGCTATATCATCAACAGTGAACCCCGAAGAAGCAGTAGCTTGTGGTGCTGCAATACAAGCTGCTATATTATCGGGCGAAAGACACAAGAAAATAGAAAATTTGCTCCTAGTTGATGTGGTGCCATTGTCACTTGGTGTAGAGACAGCTAGGGGTATGATGTACAAAATCATAGATCGAAACACACCAATCCCTTGTCGTCAGACCAAAGATTTGACTACATTAGAGGATTACCAAAGAAGTATGACCATAGAGGTGTTCGAAGGCGAACGAGCGTTGACCAGAGACAATAATCTATTGGGTGTCTTTGAATTAGAAAACATACCGCCAGCTCCAAGAGGTATAGCAGTAGTGGATATCACTTTCGACATTGACGCTAATGGTATACTCTCGGTGTACGCTCAAGACCGTAGCACTGGTAATAAAAATGGATTAATCGTGACAAATGAACACAGACTGAGCCAGCACGAGATAAACAAAATGATAGCAGATGCGGAAGCTTTCAAAGAAGAAGATATAGAAAATAAAAGAAGATTAGAAGTAAGGAATCAACTAGAAGGTTACGTTTATAGCGTGAAACAAACTGTGACGGATAATATTGAAATGTTATCGGTGAATGAAATATCAACATTAACAAAGGAGTGTAAAGAAGCAATAGAGTGGCTGGAGTTGAACCCTGATTGTTTGAGAGAAGAGTATGAGAGGAAGATGTCGGAGTTACTGACGCACTGGTCTCTTGTTATGAGAAAATTTAACTCTATTCGTCATAGAGCAAAGAGACAAAGAAGTGAGAATGGAGAAGTAAATGACACAGCTATTGAAGAAGTGGAGAATAATGAATGAGTTATTTCTTTAAGTCGGAATTTCATGATCTCAATTTTTTTAATAAAAGAAGATTCTAGAAATGTCCATTCTTAAAATTTTTTCGGTAAGTTAATATTCCTTTTTAATTGATGCTTTTTTTAAATAGCTCGCTATATTTGTTTTAATTATTCGCACAAACAATGCAGTTTGAAGTAAAAAACACAACTTTTGTCTTTTTAATCTGTTACAAATGTACCACTAAATTTTTTAAAGTTTGTTTTTAAATTAAGAGACTAGTTATGTTTTAAATTTATTTTACCTCAAACTGCGTTGTCCAATAATATGTGTTTTAACGCTTTAATGTGCTAAAAAGTTTTATTCACATTTTTAGCTTTTTAGAGAAATCTGGAATTAAAAAAACCGGATGCAATACAGTGTCTACTTACCGCAATATTCTTGATTAATCAGGTGTCATTTAAGTGAAAAAGTGCAGAAAGCCCGCCAAAATGGACGTCAAAGCATAGACTAAAGATGCAAGATCATGAAAAATTCTAAATTCAAATCTTCGTATATTTTAGAAGTGTTTCGGTATTTTCAAGCTGTGAAATGTTTATCGGATTTCATAGTGCACCTCTTAGTTATGTGTAACGTTTTTTCATTTTTCTAATATAAGATTTTGCTATTTCGCTTAGTAAAATACAAATAAAAAGTGAATAAACTGGGGCGTTGTTTTATTTCTCTCAAAACAACTCCACTAAAATTGAGACAGATACAACGCGACTAAAAGAAGCGCCAGTAATTGTTTATGGGACTTCCGATCAATATAAAATAATATAGTGGCAGTTATTTTTTGTGACTAACAACAGAAACTCAGTAGAGAAACAGCGATATAATTGGCTTTTCTTGAGCATACTCGAAAAACTAGGGTCAAATCATTCCACGATGAGTTTAAAACAACTTTATACAATAAACAAAAAATGTTGACTACCCACTTGATGTTAATTGATGAAGTCCAAAGATATTACGCGCTAGTTTAGTAACTGCCACTGTGCAGGCAAATATCAATTTGGACCCAAAAAAGTAAATCTAAAACTTTACCCTAGAACTCCAGTGTTGTATATACATTGTCCATCCCTTTCATTGTCTTTGACAAAGCAGAGAATATGTATTAGTGTATGTCACAGTTATTATATTTGTATTGTTTCAAGAACTTCGGTGCATTGGAGCTATTTGAAGGTAAACAGCACAGGCAGCATGCCGCGATGGTGGTGATGTCGATGCTCGGGTTCTACTTCGAGCCGGCGCGCCACGACCGGGACAAACACATTAGAGTCCACGTGCGACATATCAGACCAGGTTGGTCCTTCGAGACGGATTCACTAATTTTCCTCCAACTGAGACCACCGTGTTTTGTTTTATGACCAAGGCCAATTATAAGAGTAAAAAATAATAACATATATCTAATTATGCTATTTTACAAGTATTTTCCATTATCATTTTCATGTAATTTTAAATTCACTTACGCATCGCAGATGTATGTAGTATTTTTAAAACTACCGACAGTAAATTTATTTCGCATCTACCTACAATAACACTTATAGAGTCTCTAATAAAGAGAATCTGTAGACAGTCAATAAACAAAAGTTAAATTTCAGATAAATTACATCACTTTGAGAAGATGCGAGCCGAAGCTACTCTGCCATTGCCCTACGATTATCAGAGCGCGACACATCCCTCTTGGCAGTTCTGGAGACAAATTGGTAGGACTGGAATTTCGACTGTAGCTACGTACAAAGACAAGGTAGCATATCCTCTGCAACACAGTACATACTTTCCCCTGCGTACAGTATTCTGTGTACTCTTACACACATCTCTATCTGAATATTTGAATTCACTGTCTTCTTTAGCATATCTGCAACACAATACATACTTTCCCCTACGTAGTGTACAGTATGTACTCTTACATACATCTCTATCTGAATATCTGAATTCACTGCCTTCTCTAGCATATCCTCTGCAACACAATACATACTTTCCCCTACGTAGTGTACAGTATGTACTCTTACATACATCTCTATCATTTCCGAATTTTCCATCTGGATGTCAATTTTTTTTATAGATCTAGTGCTTGAAAAGGGGGTGGGGGTAATTAAATCGTGATTTTCACTGGCATTATCCCCCGAAACTGTTTTATTCAATGTTTTAGCTTGATTTCTTTAGATATAACATGAAAATCTGGTTGTAATATGTATTGAAAGTTTTTTCTAACTACCCTACAGGATCCTGACGGCAGCATAATGAAGTCTCTTGGCCAACATTCGAAGTTACTATCAAATATTGATATTATAAAAATAAACAGCGTATACGGTATAAATTGTTTTCGCTGATTTAGAAGAAAAAGAAGACATCATTATTAATATTGTATAAATATTTTAAATGTGAATAAAAACTCACTTCACTTTCTTTTATTTTTCATCTGTGGGAATTATTAATCTGTATATATCTGTATAATTAAACTTACAGCCAAGCACAGTTATAACGTTTGGATGGATGGATGTTTGTGACTACGTGTACAAAACGGTTTAACGGGTCTAGATGTCTGTCACAGATTTAAAACATAGTCTGGAACGTACTAAGAATTTAATTCCGCACAAAGTCGCGGGAAATAGCTAGTTAATATAAATGAAACTATTTAAAATTGGACTGTCATTTATTTACTCTTAGAAAAAAAATCAGTTGGCCACAGATTCAAAACCGTTAGTTGGGGAGTCCGATTTGTCTATGACGTCATACACGCAACTCCCATCGGCGTACTGGCGACATTTGAAGAAACACCTCGAAGTACGTATCATTAAACTGACCGCTATAAAAAAACTGTAGTTAAATATGAATATGTAACCCGGTGAGAGGCTAGGAATAGTAGTGTATTTGGTAGCTATGTAGAAAATGTGTTAACCTCATAGATATATACAAATAGACAGGTGAGAGTCAATGGCCAAAATAAAAATAAAAAATAGTACACCCGGCATATTGACGTCAATATAGCGGCTGTAACTTAATTTCGTTATAATTACGTTCTAGAAAAGGTACAATTTTTTTTGAGCGAGGTACATTTTAGGTACATTTTTTTAGTAAGTGGTATAATTTAATTCGCGATGGCACACCCGCCATTTTGACTCTCACATAGACAGGCGATTGTTTGGATATAACAGCTTTTGCTTCGTTCCGACCACAGATAATACTATTCTAGTACTAATAGTTTCGCCTTAACGCGCCTTTTGATTTTAAGGATAGTTAAGTCGATACCTATAACTAGATCGAAAACTCTTCAGCGTTAGAATGGAGAATATCAAAGTTACAAAACATCATAGCTTATAACCTATCCCTTTATATAGGTCAGTGGTAAAACCTACATAGGCATACAAAATAATATATAAAAAACATCGCAAGTTAGCTATAGCACGAAAAAAGCTTGTGAAAGTATTCTTAAAAAGTCTAGGTGCAGTGACCTATTACCATTTTAATATTTAAAAAAAAACTGAAAACATGAAACGTTCCAATGGCCGTTATATATGGAATTTGACGTTTCTCTGTTTACATAATTTTGGCGTTCAATTAAAGTGAGATTTTAAAGACACAGTTCTGGCTATTATATTTTAACTGAATTCTAGGTCATAGTGGATCTCTCTGGATTAAAAGTTAAATTAATAACTAACCTGGCCGTTCCACAGCAACCAAAGATGTTCTTTCGATAGTATGTTCGTGTTTCCAATGAAAAAACATCTTCTCAATTACCGCGATAACCAAAGCTATCATGAAAATACTGATCCCAAATAATATTGTGTAAAGAGCCATTTAAATATATCTAATGTTCGATGTAAATACATTTTTCAAAACGTAATAAAACTTGAATAAACATAAAAAAGTAATGACATTTTGACATTACGTAAATATGGAGACTTTTTTAATTTTTTTAAAATATAGGCAAAGAAAATTATTCAAACAAAGCCAATTTCAGCAATGTTATCATTTTTTTTTTATTTTTAGCTTAATAAAAGTAAACATTACAAAAAATTATTAATGTTTTTCCTTTTCTTTTTTTATTTGATTGTATTCTTTCTTTTCGTACGCATGCTGTTTTTGAAGAGATTGCGATGCGTTTAAATATTCTTTGCCTATTAAAACTTGTTGCCAAAAAAAAAGATAATTTAATATTGTATTTTGCCGCTTAACGGTGCTTAACGGCGTATACTATTTGAATTTTAATATTTTCGTGAAATGTAATAATGCATACAAATAAAAATGAAAAATAATCTGATTACCACGAAATGAATTTTGATGATTACGGTAAGCTTGTTATAATTCATATTTTATATAAACTACAATTAATCAGATGACCGTTAAAAATTGTTTCATTTTAAATATTACGCAATAAATAACGTATATTAGGTTAGTTAATAAAACGACAAAATCGACAAATTTCTTTATTATCGTAACTTAATTAACGAATAACTAAAATTAAGCATTTGGAAAACACAACATTTCTTTTGCTTTAAGCGAAGTAGGCGTCATGTTAAATAATTTTCGAATTACGAAATGTTATTTTACAGCACGTCAACTGACACTGAAATATCAAGTAGCAATTGCCACAGCAGTTATAAAAAGCAAACCAAACAATCTAACAATACAAGAATATATTATTAGATTAAAAAATATAAATAAAATGGATTTCGATTCGGACATCACCGTATGCAGTGATGATTTCAAATTTGATGACGATATCGAGGTGATGGATGATAGAATAACATTCAACGGTGAAGATCTAAATGATTCACAAGCGACAAACATCAGTGTGAACCTTCTAGAAGGATACAATATGGAAAATAATTTAGAAGATAACAAAAAAACAAGCATTACAAACTTAACAAACATAGATAATCAAATTAATAAGGTATTTCTTACAAATTCAGTGCAAACTCGGATGTTTTATGCAGTCAGTTCACTTTTTTTATAATATATGGTGGTAAATGAGCAAGCGACCTGAATCCACCGAAATGGAAAGCGACCGCTGCACATAAACATCCGCAATTACAAATGCGTTGCTTACCCTTCATTGAAGGAGGAGACGCACATAAAAAGGACATTTCCCCATCCTAAACGTCTCCTCCACCGTTAAATTCACTTTTTCTTCCCACCCTCTCTTAAGAAAAGGGTGGAAAGGGAAAGGGACTAAAATTAGTCCTCCGGCACCACACTCATCAGACGAAACACGGAATTGCTTCCACTTCACGCTTGTCTTCTGTGTGTTCGTGGTATTACACCGGGTGAGCCCTACAGTGCGAAGTTAAAGCGGGCACTACCACTCGTTCTTTTATCTCCTTACATTATAAATAATAGTCTATTTGCTTATTAACTTACAGATTTACAATGAAGAACTAACACAGACAACATTTTGTGAAGACGAACAGAGTCAAAGCATATTAGAAGGGAATAAATCAATTTATTTAAATTTAAACCATAATACTACTAACTTAGAAAACGAACACAATAAAGAAAATAACGAAGTAATTTTAAACACACAAAGTTTACCATTCGATTCACAACAAACTGAAATATATTATGACAATAAACAAATAAATAGAAATATTACTAAAGAAATTAGTAAATACAATACACCTGTTCCCTCACAAATAAATATCCAAGATTATAATAAAAACAATGTAACAATAGACAATACTCAACTTTTATTCGATTCACAAGAAACTATATTACACAGTCACCAAAGATATAATACACCTAAAATCCAATACGAAGACACAAAAATCTCTAACAAACATAATTTAAAAAACACACATGAAAATAAAAGCATTCAAAATGAAAATTTTGATTCACAACAAACTATACCATATTTTATTATTGGCGATATTAAAAATAACGATAATACGAGAACCCAAAATGATTCTATAAAAAATTTAACTACAAATTCAAATACAGATAAAGAAACATTTGTATCGGAAACTCAGTTAAATAACGAATTCAATCATATTAGTCAAAGCCAACATCAATTTGTTGAAATTAAAAAGAACCAATTATTTAAAACAAAAGAAAACGCAAATTTTAAACAGAAACAAATGAATAATGAAAAAAATGAAATTTTCACACCAGTATATGAAAATGGGGGTATAAATAAAATTATTCCAAATGAAACCAAAGAGTTTTCCATACAAACAAATAAAACTTATGATAAGCAAAATATGAAAAAAGATACAGAACGAAATGAAACATTTAATAATGATCTAGAAATTAATAATCAAATACAAGAACAAGAGATAGATATTAATATCGTAGATATGGAATTAAATTCTCAACTAGAAATAGTACCTTTTAAAGTTATCGAAGAATTAAACAGATTAAAAATATATGTAGAGAAAAAATACAAGGATACGGATTCTTTGTCAGATTCTGGATATAAAAGTGATTCACAAAGTAGAAGTTCTTTTGGTTCACGTAAGTTACGCTTTCTCCCACCCCCTTATATAATAAATAAAAACCTTTTTATTGACATCCAAAAAAAAAACTAAATAATAAGCATTTATGAAAAAGTCAAGCTGGTTTTCAGCCACCCCCTACCCCTTCCCAAGTCAAAAAGGGAGAGTAGATAAATACCTCTCTGTACTAATATAAAGAGGAAAGATTTCTATTTTCTCTCTCAAACTCAAAAACTACTGGGTCAATTGAAAAAAATTCTTTTCTCATTCAAAAGCTATTACTGAGTAACAAATGCTACATTATTTATTATTTTTCTACACTAAAACTATACAGAGGAAATATTTGTATTTTTGTATATATTGATAACTCAAAAACTACTGGGAGGATTTCAAAAATTATTTTCTATTATTTTTTTTAGTCCCTGCGGACAAAGTCGCGAGCAGCAGCTATATTTTTTTGACACAAAATATAGAAATTCATTATCGAATTGTCCTTTCTAGTTACTTATCTCTTCCTCCAAATGTTACACTTTTTATCTCTTTCTTGCAAGAGAACTGTTCATAAGTTTCTTGTATGTTCCCTCTCTTATGTAAAGTAATTTCCATGTCTGTTTTCTTAAAGCAAATGAAAGAGATACCTGTATTACAGCAATGTAAACCCACACTAATAATTATTATAGATAACCAAATACAAGATACTTTAGTCAACCATTCTGCGAAGAGTTTAATTGATTTTATAAACAACAGTCCGTTAGTTATTGCAAGTAAAGACATCGTCGTAGAAATATCTTGGGTGAGGTTAAATTTTTTAAATAATTATTTTTAACAGTGGTAGTGCCCGCTTTAACATGTTAGCACTGCAGGGCTCGCCCCCAGTAATACCACGACCACTCAGAAGACAGCCGTCAAATGGCACCAATTCCGTGTACAGTCTGATGAGTGTGGTGCCGGAGGCCTAATTTAAGTGCCTTTCTCTTTACCACCGTTTTCTTATGAGAGGATGGGAAGGGGAAGTGGATTTGACGATGGAGGAGATGCATAGGCAGAGGAAATATCCTCTTTATGTGCGTCTCCTCCTCCGTCGGATAAGGGTAGGCGACGCATCTGCAATTGCAGATGTCTATGGGCAGCGGTCGCTTCGCCATTTTGGCGGATTCAGGTGGCCGCTTGCTCGTTTGCCACCTTATGTTATAAAAAAAAAAAAAATCAGTACTAATACAGTAGAACTTCGCTAACCCAAACCTCGGTAACATAAAAACCTCCGTAACTTCAAAAAATAATATGTTCCCTTCCTATCAGAGCACAAAACCTCTATAACATAGACCCTTGATAACTTAAAACCTCTATAACTAAAAACATTTTGTGTTTCCCTTAAACTGTAACTTCTGTAAATTCTACTGAATAACGAAATGTTTGTATTTTTGTACGTAATGTATGAACTCAAAAACTACTGGGGTAATTTTAATAATTCTTTCAATATTGAAAAGTTACTTTATCACAGACTGTCATAGGATATATTTATTACTTTAATTTTGTTTAATAATTAATTTTGGGCACAGACAACTACGCCAACAAAAGCTAGTATACAATCAGAATAAGAGAATATGTGTGAATAAAAAATTTTTAGCAGATTCTTTTACATTTCCTAATCTTACCTTTTTACTAATATTATGAAGGCAAAATTTTGGATGGATATTTGTTAAAGTCTTGTTTCTCATCTTCAGATATATAAAAACTTCTAGCTTTCGTCCGCGACTCCGTCCTCGTGGAATTAAAAAACAAAAGTGGCTATCCTATGTGTTCTACCAGTCTATCCTCTACATCTATACCAAATTTCATTAAAATCCTTTCAGTCAATTAGGCTATAAACTCTGACAAACATCCATCTAAATTTCGCATTTATAGTATTCAGGGCCTGTCCCACCAAATCATAAATTATCTGATAACAATCCAATATGTGATGGAAATATCGGATTTTGTTCCCTTATGACAGTGACGTCATTAAGCTATCTGAGACTATCAGCTAATAGTGGGATGGGCCCTTAGTATGATTTTCTTATAAAAATAATCTAAACAGGTATTAGGACGATTAATAGACAAATTGTATATTGAAGAAAAATACTTTTTATTCTTAGAAGAAATTATATCTTCAATTGACCATTTACTTAAAGATATATATGAAGGAGATTATGATGATGGGGTAAGTTAAAAAAACAAACTACCTTTAACACTTACAGCCTTACAAATAAACACTGTATATAGTTAAACTTTGGAATAAACTAACTTTCACCCGCGACTCCGTCCGCGTGGAATTGAAAAAACAAAAGTAAGTAGCCTATGTGTTTTCCCAGACTATACTCTACATCTGTACCAAATTTCATCGAATTCTATT
The DNA here is from genome assembly GCF_000836215.1 of Papilio polytes. Taxonomy (NCBI): domain Eukaryota; kingdom Metazoa; phylum Arthropoda; class Insecta; order Lepidoptera; family Papilionidae; genus Papilio; species Papilio polytes. The sequence goes on along the minus strand of NW_013526582.1, from coordinate 750,615 downwards.
CAGACGTTAAGGATACAAACTCTAACAAACATCCATCCATCTAAACTTTCACATTTATAATATTAGTATGAATATGAATTACTAACAATGGACATGCAAAACAGGCCCATATAAAACAAGCAAAAAAGTAAGTGTAGGGATTTTTATTAAAAAAAGGATTATAAAGAAAGATGCTGTAATTGCTGACATCTTAGGCAACTAGTCTTGGGTAGTACACATATTATGTACTAAAAAGTAATGTTACTCGGCACTGTACTAAAAGTTACTGAACGGCTTCTGTGAATCAGACATTTAGTACTTTTAGTACACTACACGATATCAGTGTTCGCCCTTTCGTTGTTTGATTCGATAGTAAATTTGCCAGATTGAAGCATCCACCTTTGATAATGAGAATCAAAAGTGGAAAGAAATTATTTATAACTAAATTTATTTTCGCTTATAACATATGTTTGACCATGCTTAAAATTTGATGTGAAGTAATATATAACCCTCGTTATTTTCTATTCATGTATTGTATTCTCACAAATCTGAAGTACTTAAGGTACTAAATGTGTGTACTAGTACGTTTTCCCAATTGTACTTTTACAGTGCGCACTTGCAGATGTCCGATTAAGCCCAAGATTATAGGCCACAAAGTGTGTGTTTACGCTTTATTATAATAGTATAGATTATACAAATAGATTTTTAATTACAGATACTACAAAAAGATGACAAGATCAATCGCCTTTTTCTTTTAAACAGATCAAACCATATTATAAAATATACAATTGTGAAAATAACAAATATATTGGAGAAATATCTATCACAATTAACTAATGATTTACTAGAATTAAATAATATAACGGAAACAGAGAATTTATCTTATATACTGCATATATTAGAGTGTCTGTTAAAAAGGTACATAGTAAATAAAAATCATAATACACAAATTTCAACACAATCATCTCAAGAAGATAGATATCTGAAGAAAAGTAACATAAGCGACATTTGGAGAAGAAAATGGAATTCAAATTATAAAAGTATAACTAACGAATCTTTAGTAGATACAAAATGTATGGAGATAAAATGTATGGAGGTTTTAAATAAAATTATAGTAAAATCTATGGAAGGGTATAGTTTAATATCTTTTTCAGCTCTACAATGTTTCAATTTGTTACAAACTTGATTATTAAATTTTATAGAAACATTAAAAGCCTTTTTATGTTCACCTTTCTTCCGTCATCTCAGTCTTCACTCCTTTTTTGATCATGTCACGTTTCACACAATCCATCTCTTTCTACGTCTACCTCTACCGATGTACCCTTCCATACTCCACTAAGGCTTTTAATATTCCTTTTACTAAAATTCTACATCCCAGACTGAAAGTTACATTCAATATTAAAGAGAAAATTTGCATTTTTTCTGAATTAAAAATGCAAAATAAATTTTTTTTTTCACAATTACAATGCCATATTACTAATGCCAGGTTTACACTTGGCCAGTACAGTAAGTCATCAGCTTAGTAACTGAACTGGAATAGTGAACACTAAATGGCGCCAATGAATCCATCAATTTATGACTGGCCGTTGCAACAGTCCTGGAGTAGTGTGAACCAGGCATCAGACTAAACTTTTTTCTAGTTTTTTAATTTACATCCAAAGAATAATATTTTTAACAGAGACAGAATGTACAAAGCAGTAGATGTTATTGTGTCAGTTTTATTGGTTTTAAGTGCTTTAAAGGTTATGTGTAAATCATAAATATATTGTTGATGTGCACATACCACTGTGAAAACTATGTTAACTTCACAAAATACACTATAATAATAATCGCTATTAAGTAGATAAGTAACTACAATACAAAAATAATGAATAATGGTAATTGGTTTGTTTACGTTTTGATTTGACATTTGACAGTATCAGTTGCCATATTCCACACATTTAGTAGAAACGGGCTATCATTGAAGATATGGATGATCAAGGTGGGATTTACAACATTCGCTATTAGTAAATAAATGTAACGGTATTGTTTACACTAGTTGTTTTAGTTTTAATCAAAAAAAGTTCACTGACGCAACAATTTATGAAGTTTAATTAATATTATTGTAATGGATAAGTACAAAATAAGTTCAACTTTAAATTCTAATTTATTGCGCCTACAGTTACAATATTACGATGTGGAATTTCTATGAAGTAAAAATAGGAATATTAAAATACCACATCCATATTGATCGACACAATAAATGCTACCAAATCTATGCGAGTTCGTAATCGAGCACTTTTTAAAACCGAGGTGGCAACACTGATAGGGTAGACGAACAAAACTTACTGTGTGTATGTTTTGTGTGATTTAAAACCTATGAATTGGTAAAAGATGGCCAAAAAACGATAAATGTAATTAAAAAATCATGCCAAATTCATTTCTAAAGCTTAATATTTACTTTTATACCCTGTATTGTTAACATCTACCCTCGCCATTATGCTCGCATATGTGTTGTGACAAGTGTTTATTAAATTATATTCGATTATAAAATCGCTAAAATGCATACTTCAGCTAATACGTAGTATTGGTTTTATATAAAACTCAAAATAAGTAGTCACAAAAAGGAAGCATTGACCATGGTAGGTACCGCCATTTTTTTATTCATGCGTAGATATTACAAAATGGAAATGTACATTTTCAACATTAACAAGGTTTTTATTATATTTGAGTTTATACATATCTGTGTGGGTAGTTAAAAAGATATACAAATCAATGGTACTTACAAATTATTTACTTCTGTTAATTACCTTCATGAAGCTAACAGGTATGCGAAGGTAGTAGACATTTTACTGATTATAAACTAATCTTTGTTACTTAAATTTTGGGCTTTATATAAGGCATAGTTGTAAAACTAATAAATCTATTACTTATGTGAGGTTACATCTTTATAATTGTTATGTCCCTTACTTTATTTTATTTATTTTTATTAATACCCTCAAAGTTTACTTTTGTAATTTACAAATTTAGTTTGACTCATTTAAAATAAAACATACACAAATGTTAAAAAGTCTTTTAATTATTTTTTATTGTGAATGTTTTAAAATAATTATTGTTTTTAACAATAATGTCTTAAAATAAGATCACACTAAAATCTAAAGATTTGTGTTTGTGTATATATTGAATTCAAATAATACAAGACAAACAAAAATCTCTTTGATATTACAAAGCTATGGGTAACAAAAGCTTTCAATCAATCAATTCATAGGATTTTTTTCTTTTCTAATAAAATTTTAATAGACGGCTGTTGCTGCTGTGTAGAATATTGGTGAAGAAATTCAAAGATATGTGTGAAGTCAACCAACCCGCAGTGCAGTGTGGTTGACTATGGCCTAGTCACCCTTACTTAGGGTAGGCTCCGAGCCCCTCGGTGGGGACCTATAGTGAGCTGGTGATGATGATGATCAATTCATAAGATTTTTTTTTTCATAAAATTCTAATAGACAGCTTGCTGTTAATATTGGCTTCTTGTGTACCGCAGCCACTGGTGTTGAGACTCTCCCTTTTTACACATTTTTAACAAATATATCTAGCAAACTAACTTAGCTTTGATTGGGTAGGCAGAAAATATATCATAGGTAATCTACCTAATATTATAAATGTGAAAGTTTAGAGTTTGTAGCCTAAACGGCTGAATGGATCTTGAAATTTAGCATTGATGTAGAGTATAGCCTGGAAGAACACATTGGTTATTTATTTTTTGTTTAAATCTCATGCAGACAGAGTGACGGGCAAAAGCCAGTATAAATGTAATTTGATTTTGTTTTAAAAGGGTGGTGTAATCAATGCTTATTCAATTTTAACTCATAGATAACTTTTAGATATGGCACTATCCAGTTATCACAAGCATGTATAATTATTTAAATTTCTTATTCTCTCTTATTGTCTATATACCACTAGCTTTCGGCCACGGCTCTCCTATGTGGAATTAAAAAAACAAAATTGAAAAGCCTATATATTCTTTGAGATTCGTTTAGCAGTTTAGAATACAAACTATAACAAACATCCATCCATCCATTATAACTTTCGCAATTATAATACTATAATTTACTAGCTTTCGCCCGCGACTTCGTCCGCGTGGAATTAAAAAAAAATACAAAAGTATATACCCTATGTGTTCTTCCAGACTATCATCTACATCCATAGGAAGTTTCATCAAAATCCGTTCATCCGTTTAGGCTACAAACTCTAACAAACATCCATCTAAACTTTCACATTTATAATATAGTATAGTATATATAGTATTAGTATAATTAAGAAGAGTCAGATAACTAAAGCAATTATATTATTACATTTTTAAATTCCATTTTATATAAAACTTTTCAGGTTAACTTAAAAATGAGAGGATAAAACTAACAATATGGAAGACACTCCGCTGATAGATTTTAACATAAATGTTAAAGTAGAAAAGATAGAAGATGAAATAGATACAGAAGAAACATATGAGATTAAAATAAATGAATCTCTAGACAATGTTGCAAAGAAACAATACAAAAAAGCACTAACTCAAATGATCAGTAATGATTCTGACGATGAGAATGCATCAAGTGAGAATTCCAACTCAACTTCGGAACCCAAATGTAGCCAAGTATCTAGCTTTGATAATACAAGGAGTAATGAATCAGGTATGAATTTATCTATATTTCTATGCTAATATTATAAAGAGAAAAGATTTTTGTATGTATTTAATTCATGTTAAAACTACTGGGCCGATTTGAAAAATTCTTTTACCAGTAGAAAGGTAATTTATCCGTGAGTAACATAGACTACATATTTTTTAATTCCACGCGGGCGTAGTCGCGAGCAACAGCTAGTATTCTATGTAGTAGTACCTTTAAGTTTATTACTAGTTGTAAAAGGTTTTTTTTTAAATGATTTAACCCCTAAGTTTAATAACATGAAAATATATAGCCTTAAGCGGTTAGTAGGTTTAGGGCTTTTTATTATACGGATCACCGGTTTTGTGGAGTTAGAGGACCTCTTTTAAGCGCAAAGAATGTTGCCCGATTTTCTATAGTTTTAAATTTATTGATTTTTTTTTAATAGTAAAAATCACATTACCGGTTAAGATCTGACCGTACGTCCAAAATAATGTGATTACAGCGGTCATTCTTTTCTTGAACGGGTCAAATAGTTGAGTTTTCGTACTTTTATCCCCTTTTTTGAAAAACTCACACGAGAAAAAAATAAAAAATCGTTGAAGATTAAAAAAAAACTGAGAAGCTGTAATGATTTTTTTTCACAACAACTTTTTTGCTGCAATTTTTTTCAAAAACTGTGCCCATGTTCTAAAATAAAACCAGATAAAAATGTTTCGCCTTTCGTTTGTTTTTCATGTTAAAAGAACGATTTGAAATAGTCGAGGTCAAAAATCTCTTGTAATTTTCGCACACATGAAAATTAAATTAAAAAAAATTACTATCTTAGAGCATGCGCAGACCTAAAAGCAATCTATCGCACGACTCTTTAGTTTTGTTCTGATTCCTATCAGCATTTATGTAGGATCGCACACTATTCAATATTAATCTTTTTTAATTATTTTTTTTGTAACTATAAAATCAACTGTAGATTAGAGTACTAAACGGTTGGATGGGCTACGAAATTATCGCACGACAGTCGTGCGATAGTTTAGTCAAAGGTTTGCACGCTCTTATAATATAGTCGTTATTTTTTTTAATATGAAATAAGGTGGCAGCGAGCAAGCGGCCATCTGAATCCACCAAAATGGAAAGCGACCGCTGCCCATAAACATTTGCAGATGCGTTAATTGACGGACGAGGAGACGCACATAAAGAGGACATTTCCCCTTCCTATGCGTCTCCTCCACCGTCAAATCACTTGTCCTTCCCATCCTTTCATCTTAAGAAAAGGGTGGAAAGGGAAAGGGACTAAAATTAGGCTTCCGACACACTCATCAGACTGTACGCGGAATTGCTTCCACTTCAACACTGTCTGTGTGGTCGTGGTATTACACCGGGCGAGCCGGTCTTACAGTGCAAAGATGTTATAGCGGACTCTACCACTCCAGAAACTCTCCTATTTACTTATTGTTTCATTTTTCAGGTTACGAAAAATTCTATATTATACGAAATCGTAAAATTCATACTTTAACAAAAGAAAATATACTAAAAGGTATCGAAGAACAAACGTATCTATTGAAAAGTAAAACAGATGTACTTTTAAACAAATTGATTCGATCTCACCATCCTCAAAACTATATACATCCAAGAACTGTACATACAAGTCTGTTAGACAATGTCATACAGTTATGGAGAAATTGGCATGAAAACAATCCAAGACAAAGAAATACACCATTTTTATATAAATGTTATATATGTCTAAATGGATGGTGTAATTTAGAACCTTTTAGACAGCATATAAAATCACATAAACACCCAAATTTAATTCTCTCCCTCGAAGAAATGGGTAATAAAATAAATATTGTTGCCAGTATTGGTAATGCAATAAAAAAAAACTTAATCACAATAAATACTAATTGTTGGAATTGTTATAAACCTATTGTTATAAAAGGTGTATTCAAAGTTTTTCCAAAAAAAAATACTTGTGATTCTTGTTTGCTATCCGATGTTGGGTTGTATGAAATTGCTAGTGAGAGCTTAAATAAATTTACTGGGGTTATATGTTCTATTTGCTCTGTGTATTGTAAAAATGAAGACATATATAGTCATATGGTTTTAAATCATACACCAAAATCTGATGAGCCAGCGGTAACATATCCTAAGATATGTAAATTGTGCGAAGAGCTATATTTTATTAAGAATTACCATGATTGTCCTAAACGTAATAAATTATATAAATGCTATGTTTGTTTTAATAAATATATAACAAAGCAATTGCTGCAGTTACATAGGGCAATGAATAAAAATGTCACATCATGTCCGGATTGCTCGAAGAAAATCAAACAATGCTATTTTATTGAACATTTATTGAATCATTCAGCAAATTATGATATGGTACAATATTGCTGTAAATGTAAAAATAATTTACTATATCCAAATTGTTTGTGGTTTAACAAACATATGTTGAACCACGGCGATATGGTACAAAGGCGACGGTATAAAGTCAAGGTAATTTTATTTATTTTTCCCTTTTTGTTCCAGTAACTGGACCCTATATGGCCTCTTACCTTTTCCATAAGTCCCTATCTTACTAATATTATAAATGCGAAAGTTTAGATGGATGTTGTTAGAGTTTGTAGCAAAAAACTGTTGAACGGATCTGGATGAAATTTGTCATAAATGTAGAGGACAGTCTGGAAGAACACATAGGCTACTTACTTTTGTTTTTTTTTAATACCACGCGGAAGGAGTCGCAGGCGAAAGCTAGTATTCTATACTAATATAAAGATTTCTATTTTTGTGTTGAAATAACTCAAACTACTTGGGCGATTTTAAAAATTCCTTCAAACTTAGAAAGGTAATTTATCTGTGAGTAACATATGTATTTTTATTATTTATTTCACTTGGACGAAATCGCGAGCAACAGCTAGTGTTAATATGTTAAATTACTTCGTCCACATGGAATTAAAAGTAGTAAAAAAATAGTATATGTTACTCACAAATAACATAGCTTTTTATTGGTGAAAGAATATTTGAAATCGACCCAGTAGTTTTTGAGTTATTTCGATATATTAAAATATTAATCTACTATTATTACAAAGATGAAAGATTTGTATTTTTGTATGTATTGAAATAACTCAAAAACTACTGGGCCAATTTAAAGTAATCCTTTTTACCATTTCAACGCTATGTTATCAGTGAGTAACTTAGGCTATATTTTTAATAATTTTAATCTCTATATATACTAATATTATAAAGAGGAAAGATTTGTATTTTTGTATGTGTATGATTCACGGAAAAACTACTGGGGCAATTTTAAAAATTCTTTGACCATCAGAAAGGTAATTTGTCTGTGAGGAACATAGATTATATTATATTATGACTTATCAATATAGATGTTTCTTTCTTTCAGATGCTGTTGCCATTAAATTGTGTAAGATGCGTTACAGTGGAAAGTACAATGCGTCTAGAAGTAAATTGTAAGTTTTTATACTAGCTTTTGCTGGCGATATTTTTTATAACATAAGATGGCAAACGAGCAAGCGGCCTGAATCCACTGAAATGGAAAGTGACCGCTGCACATAAACATCCGTAATTGCAGCGCTGCCTACCCTTCATTGACGGAGACGCACATAAAGAGGATATTTCCTCTTCCTACCCGTCTCCTTCACCGTCAAATCCACTTTTCCTTCCCATCCGTACCTCTTAAGAAAAGAGTAGAAATTAAAAGGGACCAAAATGAGGCCTCCAGCACCACACTCATCAGACTGTACGCGGAATTGCTTCCACTTCACGCCTGTTTTCTGTGTGGTCGTGGTATTGCTGGGGTGAGCCCTGCAGTGCAAAGATATTAAAGCGGGCTCTACCACTGTTTGGGCCGTATTAAAAAACTTGTAGCCTATACGTTCTTCCAGGCTATGTTCTACATCTGTGACATTTCATTCAGTTTTGTTTAGCTGTGTAAATAGTATTTCTCTACTATAACAATTATAGGAGAGAAATATTGATAATTTTATAGATTTCTATTACGTAAATAAATACATTTAAGTATTAACATTGAACCAGTGCAAAGCCGGGTCGCTAATATTAGTATGCAAGGTTTCATCTGCGACTCTGTTCGAATGGAATAAACAAACAAGAGTAAGGGTGTGTCCCACCATTGGTTGGCTCAGATAGCTTAATGACGTCACTGTCAGATAAGGGAACAAAATCCGATATTTCCATCACATATTTTACACTTCTGATTGTTATCAGACAATTTGGTGGGACAGGCCCTAAGTAGCCTCTGTATTTTTTCAGTCCATGTGCTACATCTGTGACATTTCATCGAGATCCGTAGACTACGATTACTCAAATATCCATCTAAATTTTCGCATTTATTATTTTAATAAGTAAGATGTGACAGTTAATTTGTATTTTCAGACAAAGAAGTGCATAAATATCTATGTGATTTCAAATATATGAATAACACACCTCCTAAACTGATCGAAATTATTAAAGAACATAACAAAACGAAAAAAGATGACGTGCAATTATCAGGCACTGTTAACATAGAACAGAATAGAGTAAACCAGAAATTACCAGAATCTGATTTTGGAAGAAATGTTGATACTGATATCGGATCTGATTCAGAATCTGAAAACGCATTTCAAGATCAATTAGATGCTGAAATACAAAGAGATGTTGAAATAGAGAAGGAAATATCTAAAGTATTTCAAGCTTCTAGTATTTATAAGAAATTTCTAGATAAAGAAGTTAATGATCCGATAGAAGATAACGATGTTTGTATTATTGATGCAAAGGAAGAAGTATTTGTGATATCAGATACCGATAGTGAGACATCGAAATTAGTAATAGATACCGATAGAGAAGAAAATATTAAACAAGAAATAACGGAATCTGATGTAGATATTGAGAATACGAGTAATCATTCTGTTATAGAAGAAAATCTTAATAATGTTAAAATAGAATCCGATATTGAGAGAAAAGATGATTTAATTTTAAATCGATATATAGATTTTGAACAAAAAGATGTTGTGAAAGATATGAACACTGAAGAGAATTTAGAATTCGAAATTAAAGAGGAAACAGATATAAAAGAAGAAATTGAATATGATGAAAATATAATAAATAATATAGATTTTGCGAATATGAAATCTGAACATACTTATGAAGTTGATTTGAATACAGGGTGTTCTAAAGATTGGTCTATTAAAACACCCGGTTGTAAAAATAGGAAACAAGAAAAACCATTAAATAATTACGAATTATGGATTAATAAAGATAAAAAATTCAAATGCACACAATGTTCATATACAGGATGTTACAGAGAATACATAGATCACATAATGAATTGTTTTCATACGAAATGTACATATTGTATGAAAAGTTTTAATGACGTCAAACTATATTTACGTCATTTGTCAGACCATAAATTGAAATATCTCTCTTGTCCTCAGTGTTTTAAGAAGTTCTATTTGATACAAAATCTTAAACATCACATAATAATACATATACATGAATTGTATATAATTGTACCGAGTGACGTCGGACGTAAACAAGATTTTAGCACTTATATATGCAATGTTTGTGATGGAATTGTTAAAATTGAACAATTCTTCATACATTGGGAAGGACATTTGGAACTAAATGAAGCGGTAGAAGATGAGATGTCGGACAAAGAGGCTGAATTAAAAAGTATGATGACCCCAGAAATGGTGGATCGAGTTATTGGTAAGTCTTGCTTTTGCCCGTGACACCGTCCGCGGGGAATTAAAAATAACAAAAGTGGCTATCCTATGTGTTCTTCCAGACTATCCTCTACATCTGTGCCAAATTTCATCGAAATCCCTTCAGCCGTTTAGGCTACAAACTCTAACACACATCCATCTAAGCTATAAAGTAAGAAGTAAGATTACAAACAAAAATACTTGTAAACTAGTAATACTCACGACTTCGTCCGCGTGAAATTAAAAAAGAAATGTAGCTTATGTTACTCAGCGATCAGCTAGCTTTTTAATAGTGAAAGAATTTTTGAAAGTAGCCTAGCAGTTTTTATTTCGATACATACAAAAATACAAATCTTTCCTTTTTATAATATTAGGATGGACTAGCTGTTGCACGCGAGTTCGCCCACGTGAAATTAAAAGTAAAAAAACAAAGCATATGTTACTCACTGATAACGTAGCTTACTGTATGTATTGAAATAACTCAAAAACTACTGGGACAATTTCAAAATTCTTTCACCATTTACGCTACGTAATCTTTGAGTAACATAGGCTATATTTTGCTATTATTTTTTACTTTCACGCGGGGGAATCGAACAGCAGCTAATTACTAATATTATAAAGAGGATATATTTGTATTTTTGTATGTATTTGATTCACGTAAAAACTACTGGGCCCATTTTAAAAATTTATCTGTGAGTAACATAGGCTATATTTGATTATTACTAATGTTTAGAAACTATTAAGGAAAAGCGTATTTTTGCAACCCAAAATTAAAAAATCACTAATCATATTATTGTCATACTTCATACATTATATTATTAAGAAGAAAACTTTGATTTAAAAGCCACATCATTGACGAGTAACATAGGCTAAAATTTTGGAAACATTTATTGGCGGACGGAGCCACGGGCAACTGCTAGTCTTATATAAATGTGAAAGTTTAGTAATTTATATACAGTAGAACCACGATAAGTTAAAGTCCAAGGGAAACACAAAATATTTTAACAGTGGTAGAGCCCGCTTTAACATCTTAGCACTGCAGGGCTCGCCCCCAGTAATACCACGACCACACAGAAGACAGTCAAATGGAACCAATGCCGTGTACAGTCTGATGAGTGTGGTGCCGGAGGCCTAATTTAAGTCCCTTTCTCTTTACCACCCTTTTCTTATGAGAGGATGGGAAGGGTAAGTGGATTTGACGATGGAGGAGATGCGTAGGAAGAGGAAATATCCTCTTTATGTGCGTCTCCTCCTCCGTCGGATAAGGGTAGGCGACGCATCTGCAATTGCAGATGTCTATGGGCAGCGGTCGCTTCGCCATTTTAGCGGATTCAGGCGGCCGCTTGCTCATTTGCCATCTTATGTTATAAAAAAAAAATTCTAAGTTATAGAGGTTTTAAGTTATCAAGGGACTATGTTGAGGTTTTGGGCTCTGATGGGAAGGGAACATATTATTTTATGAAGTTATAGAGGTTTTTATGTTACCGAGGATTCAGTTATCGAGGTTATACTGTTTTAACTTTTTAATTTTCAGAAATCCTAACAAACCCAACGTTAAATAAGAAGCACAAAGTGTGTATTGTTTGTTCAAAGATATTTGTCAGAAGACTTGATAATAAAAGGCATTTGATCGAACATTTATTACATGAAGCTAAAATAGAGATGGCTGCAACCGGAGCCAGGCTCCGTTGTCCCATCTGTGACCAGCATTTCCAGGATCTTCCCGGATGGAGACAGCATTTGAGAGAACACTCTCATATCAAGACTTATCGGTGTTCTTTGTGCCCTAAAAAGTTTTGTGATTCAAGTAATTTTAGTAAACATAGGAAAGTGCATAATCAACATAAATATATCTGTGATCTGTGCGGTGGAAAGTTTTGTGCTAAAACGGGAATAATACGACATTTAAAGGTATGTATGGTGTTTGTAACTTAGAGGGCTTGGAGCCTAACTTAGGTTAGAATATAGTCACTGTACTGTCAGATTTCACATATGTTTTTGAACTTGCTTTCACTCTTGACTCTGTCCGCGTTAAAAAAAATACAAAACTAAGTAGTCTATGTGTTCTTCCAGACTATCCTCTACATCTATACCAAATTTCATCGAGATCCGTTCAGCAGTTTAGGCTACAAACTCTAACAAACATCCACCTAAACTATTATTTATCAGATACGACTTCACCCGCTTGAAATTAAAAAAATGTGGTCTATGTTATACACAGATAAATTACTTTCTAACGGTAAAATATTTTTCAAAATTGCCCCAGTAGTTTTTGAGTTATTTCAATACATACAAAAACAATAATCTTTCCTCTTTATAATATTAGTAAACAGCTATCGACTGGGAATCCGTGCGCGCAAAATAAAAAAAAAATAGCTTATTTGTTCAGACTATCCTCATTCTGTTCGGATTATTCCCAACCGTCACCTAGCTCTGTCCCCACGTGGTGACAGATGAGAAAAAAGTTTCATTCGTCCTACCTTTTGCAATGAGGAGACGTTGGAACTTATTTTATTTCTTAACAGTTCCATCTGTCACCTTATTGGTGATAGTGGGACTAAAAGGTGGGACGGTAAAACTCATTCTCATTTGTCCCCACGGTGGGACAGTGTTGGTGACGGTTGGGAATAATCCTGTTTAGCAGTTTAGACTACATCCATCTAAACTTCCACATTTGTAATATACTAGCTGTTCCCATGCATGAAATTATAAAATTTTTATTTTATTGTTTACATTTGTTAAATTATCAATAGCAAATGTCAAAATGACATGACATGACACAACTTGGCAATCTTGCTTCCTTGATGTTGGCAGCAACTTATGATCTCTTTCCATTAGGGTTTTTATCCAAAATATTTACTCCCTAAATTTAACGGTGTAAAAATATATAGCCTAAAGCGTGACGCAAGTGTAAGGGTTTTTGTTAAAGAAAGAATTATTCAAAAATATGCTGTAATTGCTGACATCTTAGGCAACAAAGTGTGTTTACGCTTTATGACAACAGTATAGAAGTATTCTTTGTTTTCTAGACTCACGAGCCGATGAACCCATTACCTTGTTCACAATGTGATAGAATATTTGATTCAGATAATAAATTAAGAAAACATATGCGTATAAAACATAATAAATATCCTCTATCATGTCCTGTATGTAGAAGAAAATTTAAAACGTGCAAACAGAGATGGGACCACATGTGGGACAAGCATAAGTTGAGGAAATCTGTAGCTGATTGTCCGATCTGTAAGAAACAGTATAGACGAACGATAGATGTTAAAAATCATTTAAAATCAGCACATGGGTGAGTTGTTTAGTTTTTAAACAAATGTTATAGTTCGTCTAAATAAGATAGATTAGTTTGATAAATGACGCATGAAGTATCGAATTCAATGTATGAAGGCTGACGTACTTAATAGACAGATATCGAGTGACGAAACACGCAGCGAACAATTATGAACTATCGATGTTCGGTTTAAATAATTATCGAACTCAACTAAAATTATTATTTTCTAATTCGCTAATTTATAGGACAATTCTATTATTGATTACAGTGTAGAGAATTTAGCGATGACAGAAATAATAGCGAAATCCAATTCGATTACGTACGGCTGTAGTAGTAATAAACATTTATTTACCCTCATTATTTGTAATGGTCATTATTAATTTGAGAAAACAGTGTTTTTTTTACAACTCATAATTTATAACTATGAATCTATCGATTCCAACTTCTATAAGAATAAAAATCGAATATCGATAAGATTCATAACTGATTACACAACCCATCCCTATTAAATTTGAAGTGAATTGTCAAACTAACCTAACTTATTTAGACATATTGCAAATTGTGCTTATACTCAGTTTATTCCTAAGTTTAAGTTTTTAGCAGACAGAAATATATAAATGTGACTGAATTTTTTCACCGGTACTTTCTCTGAAAGGTACTATATCAGTTGTCAAGTTTCGTCCATAACAGAAACTTCCGAAAATACAAGTGCCTGTCCCACCATTGACTGATGTTCAGTTTAACAGTGGTAGTGCCCGCTTTAACATGTTAGCAGTGCAGGGCTCGCCCCCAGTAATACCACGACCACACAGAAGACAAGCGTCAAATGGAAGCAATTCCGTGTACAGTCTGATGAGTGTGGTGCCGGAGGCCTAATTTAAGTCTCTTTCTCTTTACCGCCATTTTCTTATAAGGAGAGGTTGGGAAGGGGAAGTGGATTTGACGGTGGAAACGCATAGGAAGGGGAAATGTCCTCTTTAAATGCGTCTCCGTCAATGAAGGGTAGGCAACGCTGCAATTGCGGATGTCTATGGGCAGTCGCTTCGCCATTTTGGCGGATTCAGGTGGCCGCTTGCTCGTTTGCCATCATATGTTATAAAAAAATCTAAACTTTCGCATTTCGCGTGTCTCCTCTACCGTTAAATCCACATTCCTTCATTCCATCCATACAACAATAAAGAGATTTTTTATTTATTTATTTCCCTCATATATTCTTGTTGGACGGTTACTTTCCCCCGTCCGGGGCTCTGGAGGTGTGGGGCTATTGAAACACTTTCTTCTAGTTAATCATCATTATATTTAAAATATCTGAACCATATTTTATACAAAGTTTATTAGTCCTACAATGTTACTTGGTTCGTGTCGAGATGTGAAGTCTCTATATATAAACATCAAATATACAATACTTTAAAATTTGAAATACATTATTCTAAAATTAAAAACCATCTTCTGTGTGTACAGTGTTGCCTGCCAGTATACAAACATATAAAAACTCCAACAATTCTACATTTTGGATTGTTATCAGACTATTTACAATGTAGTGGGAAAGGCCATAAATATTATAATTATGTATTGAAAGTTTTAAGTTTTTTATTATTGTTACAGATCAAAATAAACTTATTGTAATTAAAGAAAGAAATACAAGTATGGATGAACAATTTGACTAATTTCGGTATAAAGGCACAAATACACGTGCCTTAAGCTGGCATGTCAGAATTGAAGAGATAAAAAAATTTTCAATCTTTATTTTTTGTATCTGTCTGTGTGTGCTTATATCTGTGTTCCTAGTGATCTCCAAAACGGCTTTGCGTCTACTTAAAAGTAGCTTATTTGCGAGAATTATAAATTACTATATTCTATTATTTAATATAATTAAATTAAATATCTCATCTTCTTTCTCCTTATTTTACTCCCGTCATCTGTCATCACTCCCTTTTTGATCATGTCACCTTTCATCATCCATCTCTTTCTATGTCTACCTCTACCGGTGCACACTCATAACTTATTTTTTGCTAACGGGGGGAAATCTTCGAAAGATACCCTGTCTTTTATAAAAAGTAGGATTATGTGAGATTTCTCACTAAAAACCTCCCCTCGGTGGCAGCCCTTAGGTGTGATTTGAGAGTCCCGGGATCTCACCGTGTTGCTTTCGACGCTGCTTTTTTTGCTGGGCCTTCACTGGTAACATGCGATTCATCCCTCCTCATAACCAAGGGCGGATCCAGTTTTGGCACCAGGGGGGTCACATAGTCGTCGTCAAGTCACCCTCCTTACATCCGCCGTTACTCATAACATGCCCCCATGCTAACCTTTTACTCCTTACTTTACTACTGGGGCTACTCTCAAACTTCCTCTAATATACTCATTTCGTATCTTATCCATCCGTGTTTCCCAAAATTAAATATGTCAAGATTGTGTTTAACCCATTTCTTAAAAGGATTTAAAGGTGGTGACGCATAGGAAGGAGAAATGTCCTCTTTATGTGCGTCTCCGTCAATGAAGGGTAGGCAGCGCTGCAATTGCGGATGTTTGTGCAGCGGTCGCGTTACATTTCGGTGGATTCAGGCCGCTTGCTCGTTTGCCTCCTTATATTATAAAAAAAACAAAAAAATTATACAAAGACGTAATAAATCAGTTTTACAGCATTATTTAGATGTTTTTTTAATAATTTATGTTTAAATCTATTGTATGTATTGTAAATTGTAAGCATGACATGTATATTTAATGGAATTCAATAAAATTTGTTTTTTTTTTTAATGTTTTTTTTTCTTATCCTGAGTGCCTTCTGCTTACCCCCTGACATACCTTAACGGATCAACGGTTTTGTGGAGTTAGAGGACCTCAATAGGACGCAAGCGCAAAAAATGTTGCCCGTTTTTCTATAGTTTTAAGGTTACTTAATTTGTAAAATCAGATTTCAGACATTTGACTGAAAATCTAAAAAAACCGACTTCCAAACAAAATACACTAAAAACAAAACAAAATGCACTAAAAACAAAACAAAACACACCAAATACAAAATATTCTCAAAAA
>NW_013526582.1:706732-732262 GCF_000836215.1 Papilio polytes | reverse complement strand
AAAAAAAAAAAAAAAAAAAAAAAAAAAAAAAAAAAAAAACATACGGTCGAATTGAATACCTCCTTCTTTTGGGAAGTCGGTCAATAATGTGGTAACAGTGGTCTTTTTCTTTGAACAAGCCTAATTAGGCTTTCGTAATGTTATCATTTTATTATAGAACTAGCTGTTCCAGTGCGCCTTCATCCGCATAAAATGTCAAAATTCAAATGCACAAATGACAATTGCTTCCTTGAGGTTGGCAACAACTTATGGTCTCTTTCCCACATTAGGGTTTTTATCTAAAATATTTACCCCCTAAGTTTAATGGCGTGAAAATATATAGCCTAAAGCGTGACGTAAGTAATGGGCTTTTCATTAAAGAAAGAATTACTCAAAAATATGGTGTAATTGCTGACATCTTAGGCAACGAAGAAGTGTGTGTTTACGCTTTATTATAATAGTATAGAAAACTCACAAGAAAATTAAAAAAAAAAAACATTGAAAATGTCCTTAAAACTTTAACTTCAGGAAACTGTAGTTAACTATGTTTACAGCAAGTTTTTTTAAAAACTGCTCTCATGTCTAGAAAAAAAAACTTTTTCGCCTTTTATTTGTTTTTCATGTAAAAAGATTTGTAATAGTCAATGGAAAAAATCTCTTGCTTCACACAAAACATGAAAATAACTTTGTTCATAGTCTTAAAAGAAAAATTTTCATGTTTTTTAAAAATTTACATTCTGTCTGCTCGACAGTATCGGCACTCTGCTCTCCACAAAAAAAATTTAATACAATGACAATAAAACAAAAAAAAAAATCAATAATTCTTTATTACGCTACAATTCTTCTTGAAGTGCCATCTTCTTCCGAAGTTCGGTGATCATTAGGGCGACTTTCGTTCTTGACACCGCGGCTCTGAAAAGTTAACGGGTGCTCTTTCCATACCACTGGCGTAGGTATTTGAGCCAGGACGTTCTTCGACCTACACTTCGCTTTCCGTGGATCTTATATACACATATAAACAAAGTTTATATAATTAATTAAAATACTGAGAGCTTTACATTAAAAATCTTAGCCTAACGGATTATTAGACCAAGGCTCAGAGTGTCTATGCCGGGTTTCTGAAGTTCCCTATTATTTTATCATTGCTTAATGATTTTATTAGGTTAACTTATGTTTCAACAGGGTACTTATGTAACAAAACTTCAGTAAAGTAGTTCGGAAACACATTTCACGAAGTTATCGAAGCAAAAACTAATAAATAGTTAAATTTATCTGAGAAATCCGCTATAAAAGAGTAAAGTCGAGCTTGCTTCTTGTTCTGCAATCTCATTCTACAAAGGAGATTCATTTTATTTATAACTAGCTGTTGCCCGCGACTTCGTCAACGCAATATTGAGATCAAAAAGTAACCTATAATATGGCTGTCTCTTTCAACTACCCTCCAGTGAAAGGTCGAAATAGGCCCAGCCGTTTTGGAGTCTACCCGTTACAAACGCGGGCTTGCGGACAGACAGACAAGAATTTTTAAATGCGATTTATCACTAACGCAAATATATTTTCCCGAAATCTGGAATTTTTATTTTATTATTACAGACAACACACACTATGTATAGATGTAAAAAATCAGTCAGGTGACGAAATAGTCAGGAAGTTTGAGTAGCCCCAGTGGTTGAGAAAATTAGGAGTAAAAGGTTAGAGTGGGGGCATGTTATGAGAAGGGATGAATCGCATGTTACAAGGATGTTAGTTACGAATGTGGTACACCGGTAGAGGTAGACATAGAAAGAGATGGATTGTGTGAAAGGTGACATGATGAAGGGAGTGACTGAGATGACGGATGATAGAGTGCTTTGGAAGACGAAAACCCGATGACACTACGGGAGTAGGATAAGGCAGGGGAGATGAATCATGTGACGAAATAAACTGTCATATATTATACTAGTTAAAATTACATTTACAATCCTATTTACAATACTAAAAATAGGTTTATTCCTACATAATATGGGTATTTAATTAAATAGATTGACTAGAAGACTATAATTGGCGTAGTCTAAAATGACCTTGAAATATATAAATTGAACACAACTCTAATATGAATATTAAATAAAATTTAGACAAGTAAATATATATTAAATTTACAATAAGGCAATAAAAATGCATTATCTTAATTGCTAAGTGTACTGAATTTTAGAAAATGGATATACTTAAGAAATATATAAACGAGACTGGATCAATATTTTCACCGGTACTTTCTCTGACAGGTAACAGTTGTCAAGTTTAGTGCCGCCTCGCGTATTGACATGGAATAAAGCAATTTATATATAATAAACAATATTTAATTTTTATTTTTAGATACTGTTCAGTTTATAATTTACTATTTTTTTTTTTCTATATCATATAGCAAACGAACAAACGGCCTGAATCCACCGAAATGTAAAGCGACCGCTGCACAAACATCAGCAATTGCAGCGCTGCCTACCCTTCATTGACAGAGACGCACATAAAGAGGATATTTCCCCTTCCTATGCGTCTCCACCTTTCCTCTTAAGGATAAGGGTGGAAAGGGTAAGGGACTAATTTACATGTCAATACAAGCACACGAGACGGCACTAAACTTGACAACTGACAGTACCTGTCAAAGAAGTTACCAGTAAAAAAAAATTGTTCAGTATTAGTATATTGCTTAAATGTCTTCAATTGTAATACATTTTACATATAAACACACTTGGATAAGTTAAAGTCCAAGAGAAACAAAATGTTTTAAGTAATAGAGGTTTTAAGTTATCAAATGTCTATGTTGTAGAGGTTTTAGTCTCTGATAGGAAGGGAACATATTATTTTTAAGTTATCGAGGTTCTATTTTATAGTAAATGCTTATTCACTTTCTCTTCTGTCTCTTCTTCTTTTTCCCTTTCGTTGTAGATTATTCCCTCAATCTATCAAACTCGTCACTTCTCTTTATTCTGTAAGAAAATTTAAAATTACAATCTACTAGCTTTCGACCGCGACTTCTTCTGTGTGGTAAAAAAAGCAAGTATCCATGTGTTCTAAATTTTCATTACTACACTATTATATGTGGTATAGTTTGTCTAAATAAGATAGATTAGTTTGACAATTCAGTAGGGATGGGTTGTGTAAAATCAGTCATCAATCTTATCGATTTTCGATTTCTATTTTTATAGAAGTTGGAATCTATCGATTTATAGTTACAACTTATGATTTAAAAAAAACACTGTTTTCCCAAATTAATAATGACCATAACAAATAATGAGAGTAAATAAATGTTTATTACTACTACAGCCGTACGTAATCGAATTGGATTTCGCTATTATATCTGTCATTACTAAATTCTCTACACTACAATCAATACCAGAATTGTCCTCTAAATTAGTGAATAAAAAAATAATAATTTTAGTTGAGTTTGATAAATATTTAAATCGAATATCGATAGTTCATAATTGTTCGCTGCGTGTTTCGTCACTACGATACCTGTCTACTAAGTACGTCAGCCTTCATACAAATTGAATTCGATACTTCATGCGTCATTTATCAAACTATCTTATTTAGACAAACTATATCATTATACAAAATGACAGTAGCTAATATCAAATGTGGAATCAAATAAAAATTTCACCTCCTTGAAGTTAGCCCCTCATTTACTTTTTTTATATGCAAATCCTTTGAGAATGCTTAGAGGGTTTGAGAGAAAAAAAATACGTTTGAGAGTTCCTATTTTCTCCGTAAAAGCAATTTCAATTTTTAGCGTGAATTTTGCTTTCACACTTCATATTTTTTTAAATTTGCTCTTGCGAATTGCTAGAGAATCGTTTGAGAGAGATTGAGAGAAAAGAATTATAATTTGAGAGTCTTTACTTTTTCTGTAAAAAATTTTTTGAAATTCCGAAATCGGAAAAATTTGGATCGATTTTCCTTTTCTCTTAACTTCACGCTTTTACGAAGAAAGTAGGAACTCTCAAACGAAAATTCCTTTCACAAACCCTCTCTAACGATTTGCATAAAAAAGTTAAAAAAAAGTGTGAGGGCTTACTTCAGGGAGGTTAAAATTTCTATAGACATTGGGACAAACCAAACTCACCCATGTTTCATCTTCAAATGACATCTCAGATCCCGCAATCGTCTATATTTCTTATCACAAAGTGTACAATCAGCTGAGTGGCGGCTAAATTTATGTTTATTCCATAAATGATTCAATTTATCCTTACAAGTGCGGAATTTTCTCTCACAAAGAGTACAAGAGAACCTCAGTAATGGCATACAATCGTGACTTTTATATTGACTTTGGAAACGGAATACCTCGTCACATATCTGACAAGTAATAATTTTGACAGGCTCATGGTTCTAGAAATAAAACATTTTATTGTGATTTAAAACATTTGCTTTCGCCCCTGACTCCGTCCGCGAGGTATTAAAAAAATTTAGTCTATGTGTTCTTCCAGACCATCTATACAAAATTTCATCGAAATCCGTTCAGCAGTTTAAGCTACAAACTAACAAACATCCATCTAAACTCTCGGATTTGTAATATTAGTATGATTAGGGGATATCGTAACCATAATAACCTTGCTTCCTTAATGTTGGCAGCTTGTAGTTTATGGTCTCTTTCCCACATGTAGGTTTTTTCCAATTTATTTACCCCCTAAGTTTAATAGCGTGTAATAAAGCATGTCGTAAGTGTAGGGCTTTTTTTTAAAGAAAGAATTTATAATTTTGATTTTTTTTATAAAAATGCGAAAGTTTAGATGGATGTTTGTTAGTATGTAGCCTAAACTGCTGAACGGATTTCGATGAATTTTTGTATAGATTTAGAGGATATTCTGGAAGGACACATAGGCTACTCACTTTTGTTTTTTTTTAAATTCCACGCGGACGGAGTCGCGGGCGAAAGCTACTATTAATATAAAGCGTAAACACACTTCTTTGTTGCCTAAGATGTCAGCAATTACAGCATATTTTTGAATAACTCTTTTTTTAATAAAAAGCCCTACACTTGCGTCATGCTTTAGGCTATATATTTCACGTCATTAAACTTAGGGGGTTAATATTTTGGATAAAAACCCTAATGTGGGAAAGAGACCATAAGTTGCTGCCAACATCAAGGCAGCAAGGTTGTCATCATGTCATGTCATTTTGACATTTGCTATTGATAATTTGACAAATGTAAACGATAAAATAAATTTTTCATAATTTCGGACGGAGTCGCGGGCAAAAGCATATACATATTAAAAATTATAGCAGTAAAAAAACCATACATACCTCAAGATGTTGTATAATCAAGGATTCCACAAAAAACTTCTTACCACAGATGTCACAGACGTATTTTTTTTTATGCATTTCCTTGTGTTGATCAAAAAGAATTGGATCCTTGTAACTTTTACGACAAGATTTGCAAAAATATATACTGTGTAAATGAGAATGTTGTTCCATATGTATTATCCAATTATCGATATCTTTGATGTCTATACGACACTTAGGGCAAGTTAACTTAGCCCCGTTAAGCATATCTATTTTAACTTCGTATAGTAAATGGTTAATCAAATGTCTTTTGAGTTTTATACTGTTTGTAAACATTTTACTGCACACAATACATAATAGATTGTGATTTCTTATCTTTGTTAGAATAACTGAAATTGAAAATATAAATTATTGCAATTCTATCTGTACTGTTATAATAAAGCGTAAACACTTTGATGCCTAAGATGTCAGCATCACAGCATATTTTTGAATAATTCTTTTTTTAATAAAAAGCCCTACACTTACGTCACGCTTTAGGATATATATTTTCACGTCATTAAACTTGGGGAGTAATTTGGGATAAAAACCTTAATGTGGGAAAGAGACCATAAGTTGCTGCCAACATCAAGGAAGCGATATTTCATAACAAATTTTAGATAAACAAGTTCCTTAAGTAAGTGAATAGGGATTATGCACGGTTTTTTTCTTTTTTTAAACGAATATACTTGTTATAAAATAACCACAAAAAAAATTGACGCGAAAATATTCAACCATTGAGCTAAAAATAATAAAATAAAATTACGACCATTTTCGAGCGAAAAACGTGACCGGAGTTGTCATGAGACAATTGACGTCAATCGTCTCATTCCATTCATAACATACGCTCAGATGTCACTTCCATGTAAAACACAACAAAGTATCTCAAGGTCAAAAACTCAAAAATCGATTAATTTCTATTATTCCTGGTACAAATAAGTGGTAATTAATAATTCTATTCATTATTTTTTTTAAAAAAGTTGGTTTTGATATCGTGTTTACAGTAAAATACTTCAAGAGTGTATTTCTATATAAAGTAACGTAAATGAACTGTGTATTGTCAACACAGCGACGCCTTATTAGATAAGCCACTTGCTTCAACCAATAGTGTGCGTTTTAGAACTTAGCGAGCGAATTTGAAAAAAGACACTTTTTAATGATTAAATTTTGCCACTAAATCACATTATATTTAAAAAAAATTTGCAGGACTGTTTTTATAATAATAAAGTATACTTATAAAAAGTTTGGTACAATTTAGCGTCATATGCATATTGCCTATTTTTATAAAGGAAATAAATTAAGTAAATTCTTAAATTAACTTACCGAGAGCTTGTTTTACCATCTCAGGAGTCATTATTTTTTTTACTTCAATCTCATTGTCTATATCCATATTACCTTCGTTCAATTGTAAATGTGATTCCCAATGTATGAAAAATTTATCAATATCAACTGATTCTTCGCATAAAGAACATTTATAACCTTCATATCCTGAATTCGGTAAATGGAATAACTCATATATATGTGTTAAAATATGATTTTTTAAATTAATTATATCATTGAATTTCTCAAAACATTGGGGACAGGATAAATATGTCAGTTTATGTTCTGGAAAATGGTTTAAAAACGATTTTATGTTTTGGAAACTTTTCATACAATATATGCAATTAATATACTTGTTTATACAAGATATTGAATGATCTACGTATTGTTTATAATTTCCTGTATATTTACAATCACTGCAAGAATATTTAGGTTCAGATATGTTTTCTGTATTAATTTTTATATAATTGTCACTATATTTAGGTACTATATTGTCTGAGATTCCATCGATATCTGTATTAAATGTATCTATTTTTATATTGATACTAGGATCAGTTTTAATATCTGTATCTAAATTGTCAACTGCATTCAAATAATCTGATGTCACTTTATCGTTAAAATCTTTAGTTATATCAGATTTTTCTATTTCACTTCCACTATCTTTGGATATCAAATTATCTTCTGTAATGTTTAAATTAATTAAATCTGTATCTTTTTTATTAATATTTTCTTTTTCAACTTTCTTTATACTTTCATTTACTTCTTGTTTAGATTTTTCTTTATTTGAATTACAATCTTCCATTTTATCTACATTCGTTTTAATATTACATTTAAATATTTCATTATATTCCATATCTGATTGATTTTCATTTTGAATATCGGTATCAGAATTTTCTTCAGTACTCGTATCTGTATTCAAATATTCATCATTATTTGAAACAGTATTATCCAAAACATCGTAAGTATCGTCGATTGGATCATTTGCTTCTTTATCTAGAAACTTCTTGTAACAATCAGATGCTTCAAAA
This sequence comes from Papilio polytes, assembly GCF_000836215.1. Taxonomy (NCBI): domain Eukaryota; kingdom Metazoa; phylum Arthropoda; class Insecta; order Lepidoptera; family Papilionidae; genus Papilio; species Papilio polytes. Next base: position 724,646 of record NW_013526582.1, on the reverse strand, counting down.
ACTTTCGATATTTGCTTCTCTATTTCAACATCTCTTTGTATTTCAGCGTCTAATTGTACTTGGAATGCATTATTAGATTCGACATCAAAATCGATGTCATCTTGTAAATTGTTTACTGTTCGAGTTATTATTTGTTTTTTATTTAATTTTTTAGTAATAACACTTTGTTCTAGATTCCTACATTTATTAACAGACGTAGTTTTGTTTGTATTACTTTTATTACAAGCTTCTGTTATTTCCTTAGTTTTTTTACTTTTAATTATTTCGAATAACTCAAGAGGTGTGTAATTCATATATTCCAAATCAACTATGTGTTTATGTAGAATTTTTGCTGAAATATACAAATTAATCATACTAATATTACAAATCGGAAAGTTTAGATGGATGTTTGTTAGAGTTTGTAGCCTAAACTGCTGAACGGACATCCATGAAATTTGGTACAGATGTAGAGGATAGTCTGGTAGAACACATAAGCAACTCACTTTTGGTTTTTTCAAATTCCACGTGGACGGAGTCGAGAGAAAGCTAGAATATTTATAATTTAATATAAGAGTGTGTTGGCGTTATTCATTCATTCATACTTCATACTAGCTTTCGCCTGTGACATCGTCCGCGTGAAATTAAAAAAAAAACCTAGCCAATGTTCTTCCTTAATCTTGGCAGCATGTAGTTTATGGCCCCTTTCCCACATGCAAGTTTTCCATTTTATTTATCCCCCAAGTTTAATAGCGAATATTAAAGCAGTATACTAAAGCAAGGGCGGAACCAGAGGGGGTGGTGATAGGGTTTATGATCCCCTCCCCGAGCTGGTCGGTCAAGAGCTTGTAAAATATATTTACATATTTTGTCAAGCTCTTGACTTGACCACGACTATGTGACATCCCCCCTGACGCCAAAACTGGTTCCGCCCTTGGCCTAAAGCGTGTCAGTGGAGGGCTTTTTAATTAAAGAAAGAATTATTCAGATATATGCTGTGATTGCTGACATCTTACGCCACAAAGTAGTGTGTGTTTACGCTTTATTATATTAGTATAGGTAGAATAGGAGTATAGATAACTCACCAGGTACTTGTAAACGAACTATACTGTCGCATATCACGCCCTTTATGCATTTGACGGGTAACAACATCTGAAATAAAAAATAAAAAACGTGAATTAAAAAAAAACATCCTTTCTTCGCTAAGGATAATAATCGATAGTAACTTGGAAATCGCCTTAATAAATAAAAAAAAATATAATTACATTATAGACTACGAGCTGTTGCCCGCGACTTCGTTCGCGTGGTATTAGAAAACATACAAATTATATAAATTACAAAAAGTTACGTATCCCTCGGGAACCGGACATTTCTCGGGGATGAAGGTTATCCCATGTGTACTCCAGACTTTGTTTTATATCTGTGCCAAATTTCAATAAGATATGTTGAACCGTTGCAGAATGATCGAGTAAACATTAAAAAACTAAATTAATGAATCCCAGGGGAACCGTAACTATTCCCGGGATAAAAAAGTAGCCCAGTTTTCTTCCAGACTATGCTCTAAACCTGTGCCAAATTTCTTAGAGATCCGTTCAGCCGTTTAGGCTACAAACGCTAACAAACATCCATCCATCCATCCATCTAAACTTTTGCATTTATAATATTAGTAAGATTGGTGGATCGGGTTTGAGTACATGACTTGTAATCGACAGGTCACTAAGTAAACACTTTTTGAAATAAAGAAACGCCTGCACCTCATGTTCCTAGTTAAAAAACACATCAGGGGAACGACTGGGCGACAAAAAGTCCAATAAAAAGCTTACTTTATGTCCTCACTGAGGGGCTCGGAGCCTACCCTAAGTTAGGGACTAAGCCATAGTCAACCACACTGCGGGTTGACTTCACATATCTTTGAATTTCTTCGCTATGAGCATCACAATTTTTCCTTCACCATAAGAATGTTGGGTAAATTATGTACTTTTAAAAATCTAAAATCACAGGTACAGCGGGATTCGAACCCAAGACCTGTGGATTACAAATCAAGTGCTTAAACCACTGAGCCACCGATGCTTCTAAGATATATATAAAATCAGCTGATAGATATGTATAAAGTGCATATTGTGCTAAGACAAGAGCAAATTGAGATAATGGAAAATTTTGTGTTTCACTACCTTTTGCCTGTGATGCTGTCCGTGTAGAATTAAAAATAAAATTAATATCCTATGTGTTCCTCTACATCTATGACTATCCTCTACATCTATGCTAAATTTCATTGAGATCAGCCCCCTAGACAAAGTAACTTTCGATTAACATAGCTAGTAGAATCGACAAAAAGTGTCGAATGTATAGGAATACTAGCTTTCGCCCGCGACTCCGTTCGCGTGGATTAAAAAAAACCGAAAGTGAGTAGCCTATGTGTTCTTCCAGACTATCCTTAACATCTAAACCAAATTTCATCAAGATCCATTCAGCTGTTTAGGCTACAAACTCTAACAAACATCCATCCATCCATCCATCTGGTAGTGCCCGCTTTAACATCTTAGCACTGCAGGGCCGGCACGCCCGGTGTAATACCACGACCACACAGAAGACACGCGTGAAATGGAAACAATTCCGTGTTTCGTCTGATGAGTGTGGTGCTGGAGGCCTAATTTAAGTCCCTTTCTCTTTACCACCCTTTTCTTATAAGGAGAGGATGGAAAGAGGAAGTGGATTTGACAGTGGAGGAGATGCATAAGAAGAAATATCCTCTTTATCTCCTCCTCCGTTTATGTCTATGGGCAGCGGTCACTTCGCCATTTAGGCGATTTCAGGTGGCCGTTTGCTCGTTTGCCACCTTATGTTATAAAAAAAAAATCTAAACTTTCACATTTATAATATTAGTATGAAGTATGATGTGACAACCATGTGACTTATCAAATGTTGTCAGTTCCATACATTTTTGACTTTTCGATCAGCGACAAAGATAATCGAATGTTACTTTGTGTAACTTTGTGTGTTTGTCTGTACTTTGTGTGTTTGTGTGTACAGATCGACAGATGTCGCATTTATAATATTAGTAAGATCTACCTTGGCAGCATACCGTCGTCTTTGACTAGACTTGCCATGTTTTACCATATGACTTGTAAATAATTCATTATTATTATATAATACGTTATTTTTACATAAAATACAATATTGCAACACATCATAATTAGATGAATGGACTAATAAATGTTCGTTTAAATAACATTTAGTGAATTTCTTCGAGCAATCTGGACATTCACTGACACCTTTATTCATTAAGATATGTAATTGTTGTAATCTCTTCGTTAGAAATCTATTGCAACAGAATTGACATCTATAAAATTTATATTTTTTCTGACAATCATGGTAAGGAAGAAAAAAATATTTCTCTTCACATATATTGCATATCTTAGGATGTGTTATGGCCGGCTCGTCAGACTTCGGTGAATGATATAACACCATATGACTATACATATATCCGTTTCTACATTTCATAGAACATATATTACATAAAACCCCACTATCGTTGTAGCTTTTACAATCACTTTGTGATCCAACAGACGTCAATTGATCCAGACACAACTCGCAAGTATGACTTTTCACACAATATTTCATAAATTCACGATTTTGAAATACTTTATTACATTTCCAACAATCAGTGTTAACAATAACTAGTTCACTTTTCTTTGGATTACCGTAAGAGACAATTATATTTGTTTCTTGACCAATAACTTCAAGTAAAATCGTCAGATTTTTCTCTTCATGTATTGTTATATGTTGTTCGAAATGATATAATCTTGACCATCCTTCACTACAAATGTAACATTTATATAAAATGGGGGTAGTTTTTAATTTTGTGCTCTCACACCAACGTTTCCAGTACTCTATAGCATTATATATTAAGTTTTCGTATACAGTTCTTTTATGTGTGTAACATTGGGGATGTTGCGTTCGGATAATTTTATTCAATATTGAATCTGATTTATTTTTTACTAACTTAGCTTGTTCTTCAATACCTTTTAGTATAGTTTCTTTACTTAATATGTATAACTTATGTTGGTAAATGATGTAGTATTTTTTTTCATTCTCTGAAAAAAAAAATATGTACAGTCAGTATAAAACTAGTAGTTAATAATCAGATAGCAGCAACCAATCAAGTCAAGGTTCAGCCCTTTCGGGTGCCCTTGAATCAGAATGCTAAACGCGTATTGAGTTACAGCTCAAGCCAAGGTCTCCTCTCGGGGTCCCTTGTGCCTAGTCACTGCATGAAGCGTCCACCGAAGCAAACTAAGAGCTCGGTAGCCTTCTAATGCGGTAATAATAACTAAGTAACGACACATGCCGAGGCTCCTGAGGGAGCCCTTGAGCTTAGTTTAGTCTATGCGCCATATGCGTTCTGCCACCTTAAGCCCGGTGAATCTGTAAATGACTCTTGAAGGCTAACAGTGGTCTTTCAGTCACAAAAAAAAGTAGTAGTAAAAAAGTAGAAGGTTATCGTGGTATGGACATATTATATGACGAAATGATGGGGACTTAAACCATAAAGAGTTAAGATTGAATGTGGATGAATACAAAGGATAGGAAGACAGAAGAAAGTATGGATTGTGTGAAAGAGGATATGCTTAAGAAAGGAGTGGATTTAGATATGACGGCTGATAGAGATGTATGGAAGAGCAGCACATACTGTGCCGACCCTCCATAAGGGGTAAGGGCAAGTTGATGGTGATGAGTATAAAAGTAGACTATGAGTTCTTCCAGATGTTCTATGTCAAATTTCATCCAGATATGTTCAGCCATTTGGGTTACAAACTCTAACAAACATCTATTCATCCATCTAAACTTTCCCATTTATAATATCAGTATAATATTATCAGAGTAAAAACATATAAAATACCTGATTTCGAAGGATTATTATTCTCATTAAGAAATCCGCTTGATGCCGCTATTTCATTTGAAATATCATCTTGATTACATTTAGGTTCCGTATCCTCATCTTCAGAATCATCTATACTAATAACTTCAGTATAAAATGATGTATTGTCCCGTTTGTTTGTAACATTGTTAAGAGATAACAAATTTTTGTTGATATCATTTGTATTTTCTGTGTTTATTTCGTTTTTTATTTTATCGTTTAAGTTACACGCAACCTGCGAAGTGTCTCCCATATTACTAGTTTTATCCCTTCATTATTTTATCCTGAACATTCCATTTATTCAATATTTAAGTAATCTCATTTTACTTTACCGAAATTACAGAAATGTAGCAAGCTACAGTGACAGTGAAAGATATGCTTATAGTTGCCACATTAAGTTGAAATGTTATTAAAAAATAATGTCCAATTGAATTAATATTTATATAAGTTGTAATTTAGCTGAGTATTCGTAAATCGTATTTAGAATGCGATATTAAAATACTTCATTAAAGAATTAAGTAAATAAAAAATAAATGTAGCTAAAGAAAAACATAAATAACAAAGCTGTTAATTATCAGAACATGACGTCAAAAATTTTTAGAAATCGGTACTACGGGTACTCTAATAAAATCAAAATAACCGTGCCTAAATGTTTTATTAAAATGTTAAAATTCGAAATGCTCTTTTATCTTTAGATGTTTAATTTCCATTTAATTTAATCCGATTCTAGAGCGGAATAGTAATGCTTTTGAATCCACGCGTATAAAATTAAGCCTGCTATGTAAGCACTATTTGGAATTACTTTAAATATTATAAAACCAATCTAAATGAACTTTAAATTGCGAAACTATTATTACACAAAGAGATTTAGCAAGAAAATGTGTGAAGGTATTACTTACTCTTTGGTCGTGCCGTCAAGTTTATTTTATCTGTCTTCGTTATTTCATATTAAAATAACTTATACTACCCGACAAATAAACTAAATGTGATAAAAAATAACTTAATCGCTAAAAAGTTGCACGAAAAATAATACAGGTAGTTTAAAATCTATACCTTTTGAGCTTTTATCGTTTTTTTTTCAATATCTAGCCACGCCATTTTCGCATATTACTTGTGTAAAGTGTTTACATTAAACTGGACAATAAAATCCCCCAAACAACATCTATAACAAAATACAATTCGATTTATATCTAAAATACATATGCTGGTAGTTACAAAAACGATGTACCGACGTGTACGCCATATTTTCACAAAATTATACGTAAAATCAAAACGTTAAAGATTATCAAATAAAGTTTTCTATGTCATGTTTGCTTATAAGTTAAGCCCATGAATAGTAAAGTGCAAGTCCTGGATTCGAATCCTGTGTGCCAATGTGTCTTTCGGATTTGATAATTATGTACACTCACCCTTTTATATAGTGAAGGAAAACATCGTGATACTGTACATATCTGTGAAATACAAAGATATGTGTGAAGTTCTACAGTGGTCTAGTATTGACTATGACCTAGTAAATTTAGGGTAGGCTCCGAACCCCTCTCTGCTGATATATAGTTCTCTTCTCTTATATATAGTTTTCAACACTAAGGACCTGTTCCAGTAAATTGTAATTGTCTGATAACATTCAAACATGTAAATGTGATGGAAATTTCGGATTTCGTACCCTTATCTGACAGTGACGTCATTTTTAAGCTATAAAGTTAGTGACCCTTGAGTTTATAAATATTTTTGTGGGTAGTTATAAGATGTAGGTACTTTGAAATTTTTATATAATAATATAAAGAACTATTTGATTCCTCTGGAGATACCTTTGAAACATACATCTATACAAACACATTTATATCAGTATGAATACATTTTTTTAAATACTACCCTCTTTGATTTTCAGGATAACATTTAAAATGAGAGGATAAAATTAAAATATGGAAGACACTTCGCAGATAGAGTTTAACATAAATGTTAAAGTAGAAGAAATAGAAGAGGAAATAAATACAGAAGAAACAAATGAATCTCTCAACAATGTTTCAAATGAACAGTACAATGAACCATTCTACGCTCAAGTTCTTAGTACAGATAATTCTGATAATGAGAACATAAGTGAGAATTCTAACTCTTTGGAACCTACATGTAACAAAGAGGATAACTCAAATGAAGCAGGGGCAACAAGCAGTGCATTTAATCTGGAAATCTGTAATTCTTTGGAATCAGGTATGTATAGATTAGCTTTTGCTTGTGAATTTTTTATGTACTAGCTGTTCTCATGCGGCTTCATCCGCATGAAATTATGAATGTTTTATTTTATTTTTTACATTTGTCAAATTATCAATTGCAAATGTCAAAATAACATGACATGACAAACCTTAGCAATCTTTCTTTCTTGTTCTTCTTGTTGATGTTGGCAACAACTTATGGTCTCTTTCCCACATTAGGGTTTTTATCCAAAAGATAAGTTTGGCTCCTAAGTTTAATGGCGTGAAAATATATTGTCTAAATCATGAAGTAAGTATAGGGCTTTTATTTAATAAAGAATTATTCAAAAATATGCTGTAACTGCTGACATCTTAGGCAACAAAGAGGTGTGTGTTTATGCTTTATTTTAATAGTATAGATATTTTTTTTTTAATATTAAAAGTCAATTTTAGCTGCATATATCACTCGGTGACATTATCAATGAGTGACCTTGTAAATGTTGTGATAATTGAAACCTATGCAAGTAGTTTTTGAGTTTATTTGTTAAATACAAAAATACAAATCTTTAGCGTTAGGGTGACTAGGCCATAGTCAACCTTGCTAGCCCACTGCGGGTTGGTTGACTTTACACATATCTTTGAATTTCTACGCCAATGTGCAGGCATCACGATGTTTTCCTTCACCGTAAGAACGTCGGGTAAATTATGTACATATGAAAAATCGAAAATCAAATTGGTACAGCGGGATTCGAACCCAAGAACTATAGATTACAAGTCAAGTGCTCAAACCACTGAGCCATCAACGCTCCTATTGAATACCTTATTTATTGCTATCAACCAATAATTGTTTTTTTAGGATAATTTTTCTGTATTCCGTGGCTCAGTGGTTTAAGCACTTGACTTGTTATCTACAGGTCTTGGGTTCGAATCCCGATGTACCAATATGATTTTTCGAATTTTCATATGTATATAATTTACCCGACGTTCTTACGGTGAAGGAAAACATCGTGATGCAGCACATATCGGCGAAGAAATTTAAAGATATGTGTGAAGTCAACCAACCCGCAGTGGGCCAGCGTGGTTGACTATGGCCTAGTCACCCTTTATTAGGGTAGGCTCCGACCCCGTTGATGGGGACATATATTGAGCTGGTGATGATGATGATGAATTAGATTTTTTTTAATATGATTATCTGCAACAGGAAATGCAACTTACTTTGGTTATAAAAATTTATAATACCTTTTTAATAATTTTTCATGTCATAAATTACTCATAAGTCTTTTTCAGATGATGAAAAAAAATTCTTTGTCATCCAAAAAAATTTTATATACACATTAACAAGAAAAACTATACTAAAAGGTATAGAAGAGCAAACGAAATCGCTAAAAAGTAAATCGGATTCACTTTTAAATATATTTACACGAACACATCATCCCGAAACATACATCCATGCGAAAACTGTCCATGAATATTTATTAGAGAATGCTATAGATTTATGGAGGAATTGGTATGAAAGAAATACAAAACTAAGGAACACACCCCTTTCATACAAATGTTATATATGTAATAAGGGATGGTGGAGATTGAATCCGTTTAAACAACATATAATAATTCATAAACACCCACAATTTTTAATATCATTCGAAGGTGTTGGTAACGAAGGGAATATAGTCGCAAGTATTAATTACCCAAAACTAAATAATACAATAACAATAAATAGTAATTGTTGGAAATGTGATAAACCATACAAAAGCCATGCTTTAACAGTATTATCGAAATATACTTGTGATTCATGTTGGATGGATTTTAAAACTTGCATAGAGTTGGCACAACATGAAAATACATGTAAATCTAATTTACATGATGGTCTGTTATGTAATTTATGTCCTATGTATTTTGCAAATAAAGACCTTTTGTATAGACATAAAATTTTGTATCACACACCAAAATCGGATGACCCAGCAGTAATAGTGACAAAGATATGCAATTTATGTGAGGAGAAATATTATTTTGTTGCTTACCATGATTGTCCGAAGCGTCCCAAGTTATTTAAATGTGATTTTTGTTGGAATAAATATGTATCGAAACCGTTACAAGAGTTACATATGTCTATGAATAAAGGTTTTACTAAGTGTCCAGATTGTTCTAGAAATTTTAGGAATTGCTTCCTTATTGAACATTTGATAGAACATTCTTGTAATTACAGTGTTATACAATATTGTAATAAATGTAAATACGACGTACTTTACATTGACAAAAGTCGTTTTGCTAGACATATGGTGAAACATGAAACTGATGTTAGAAAAAAACGCTATACTGTTAAGGTAAGTTTTATTTAAAAGACTAGCTTTTGCCAGCGACTCCGTCCGCGCGGAATAAAAAAAAAAAAGAATTAGCCTATGTGTTCTTCCAGACTATCCTCTACATTTATGCCAAATTTCATCGAGATCCCTTCAGCCGTTTAGGCTACAAACTCTAACAAACATCCATTTATCCATCCATCCATCCATCCATCCATCCATCTATCTATCCATCCATCCATCCATCCATCCATCCATCCATCCATCCATCCATCTATCCATTCATCTATCTAAACTTTTGCATTTATAATATTAGTAAGAAGTAAGATTGTAAAACGTATAGTAGTGTTTTTTTTTTTAATTTCAATGTAAATTTTTTATTTTTTTTATAGTTTTTTAGATAGTGGTTTTAGTAATTTCAAGTTTGTTTATCTGTTTTTTATTATGATACAAGCTGTTGCTTGCGACTTTCTCGGCGTGTAATAAAAATATAATGAAAAATATAGGTTATTTTGGACAGATATAACTTTCTGTGATTTTTTAAATCCAGTAGTTTTTGAGTTATTTCAACACAAAAAATACAACTGTTTCATCTTTATATTAGTATAGATAGCTGTGGTCCAATTTTTGAATGAAAAACTAATAAGTAGTTTTTGAGTTTTCTGTATGGATTGTGTGGATGAACTATTTTAGTACTGAATTAGTATTTTGAAGCGTTTTTTTTGTCCATTTTTTAGATTCTTTAGGATGTCGTCTCACATCCCCTTGGCAATACCCATGTTTACTTTTATTTTTTTTATCCTATTTTTTTTTTTGTAAATTAATGTTTTCTTTATATATTTCAGATGTTATTGCCTATGAAATGCTATCAAGGAATTGTATATGATAGTGCTATTCCTCTTGATATATCTGGTAAGTTATAATTTTTTTAATTCACTAATTTTCGCCCTAGACTTTGTCCGCGTGGATTTAAAAAAAGTGAGTACCCGCAGTGAGCCAGGTTAACTATGGGGTAGTCACCCTTTATAAGGGTAGGCTCCGAGTCCCTTAGTGAGGACGTATAGTGAGCTGGTGATGGTGATGACGGAGTAGCCTATGTGTTCTTCAAGACTGTCCTCTATATCTATGGCAAATTTAATCGAATTCTTTTCAGCAGTTTAGGCTACAAACTCTAACACACATCCATCTAACAGTGTTAGTGCCCGCTTGAACATCTTAGCACTGCAAGGCCGGCACGCCCCCAGTAATACCACGACCACACAGACAGGCGTGAAATGGAAACAATTCCGTGATTCGTCTGATGAGTGTGGTGCCGGAGGCCTTTTAAGTCCCTTTCTCTTTACCACCCTTTTCTTATAAGGAGAGGTTGGGAAGAGAAAGTGGATTTGACGGTGGAGGAGATGCATAGGAAGGGGAAATATCCTCTTTATGTGCAATTAAGGCAATGCATCTGCAATTGCGGATGTCTATGGGCAGTCGCTTCGCCATTTTGGCGGTTTCAGGTGGCCGCTTGCTCGTTTGCCACCTTATGTTATATAAAAAAAATCTAAACTTTCGCATTTCGCGTGTCTCCTCTACCGTTAAATCCACATTCCTTTCCATCGCATTATGTATTTAATAATTTTAGCGTTAGTTAATGTATATTTGTATATTTCAGGTAGCCATTTACTTGGATATTTAGATAATGTAGGGTACACAAATTACACATTACCAAAACTTCTAGCTTTAATTTACAAAATACATATACAAAACTCACGTAATAAAAAGAAAATAAAAGAGAAAAAGAAAACAGAAATACAAAATCAACCTAAGAATGTTGAACAGAGTGATTTGAATAAAAAAATAACTAAGAAAGTAACGCTGCATTCAATTGTGAAGAATTCAAAAGATGATATCGAATCTGATATCGCGTTTCAACAACAATTAGACGCTGAAATAAAGAAAGATGTTGAAATCGATAATGAAATATCTGAATTGTTTAAAACATCTAGTATTTATAAGAAATTTCTAGATAAAGAAGCTAATGATCCGATAGAAGATAATGATGTTTGTATTATTGAGGAAAAGAAAGAAGTATTTGTGATATCAGATACCGATAGTGAGACATCAGAAATAATAATAGATTCGATTTGTGAAGATGTTCCTGATATTAATATGATAAATAGATTTAATTCTAATATGTTTTATGAAACAGATACTACAAGTAAAATAGAATGTAATGAAGATAATAATGAAATAGAAGTACAAGATACAAATGAGAGTGTAAGAGAAATCAAAAGAGAAGATAATACAATTGAAAATATCTCAAATGAAATTAGAGAAGAAACTCAAATTAAAGAAAATTCAGTTGTAGATTTTCTTAATAATGTTGAAAAATTAGATTTTAAAATTGAAAATGATAATTTAGATAATGAAGAATTCGAAATGGAAATATCTGATTATAAGATAACAATGGTACAAACAGATTATCCATATTGTTGTAAAAATTGCAGATATAACGGCAATTATGAAGATTTTATAGCTCATTTATTGAGTTGTCGTAAACATATGAAATGTACATATTGTAAGAGAACATTTTCCGATACGAAATCGTATTTAAAACATTTCCCAGAACATAAATTGAAATATCTCTCTTGTCCTCAGTGTAATAAGAAATTTAGCGTTCTACATAACCTTAAAAGACACATTTTAACGCATATACATGAATTATTTTTTACAATACCTGAAGATTCCGAAAAATATATAAATAACAATACTTTTTTATGTTATGTTTGTGATAATGTCGTTGAAATTGACAATTTTTTCATACATTGGGAATCTCATTTGGAATTAATTGAAGTTGCAGTCGATGAGGTGTCGGAAAATGTCTCTGAATTGAAAAGTATGATGACACCTGAAATGGTAAAACGAGCTTTAGGTAAGATATTTTATTATAATACACATATATCTATACTAATATAAAGAGAAAAGATTTGTATTTTTGTAACTATTGAAATAACTCAAAAACTACTGGACCGATTTTAATTCTTTCATATTTAGAAAGGTAACTAACTTTGGGTATGTGTTTTTATTTCACGTGGACAAAGTCACGAGTAGCACCTAGTACTTATTAAAATAATGAAGCGTAAACACACACTTCTTTGTTGCCTAAGATGTCTGCAATTACAGCATATTTTGAAATAATTATATTTTTAATAAAAAGCCCTACACTTACGCCATGTTATAAGCTATATATTTTCACGCTATTAAACGTAAAGGGTCAGTAAATTGGAAAAAAAGTTCTATGAAAAAGGGACAAAACTATAAACCAATAGGAAAGAAACAAGGTTGCCATGGTTACTAAAATTTTAGCCAATAGCAAAGGCCTCCATTCTTATTTGAGAATTTTACACAATGTAGCAACAAAACAAAGAGCTGATATATCTATAAGTAAAGAGCGTCGGTAGCTCAGTGGTTTAAGCACTTGACTTGTAATCTACAGGTCTTGGGTTCGAATCCCGCTGTACCAGTGTGATTTTCGATTTTTCGAATTTACATATGTACATAATTTACCCGACGTTGTTACGGTGAAGGAAAACATCGTGATGCCTGCACATATCGGCGAAGAAATTCAAAGTTATGTGTGAAGTCAACCAACCCGCAGTGGGCCAGCGTGGTTGACTATGGCCTAGTCACCCTTACTTAGGGTAGACTCCGAGCCCCTCGGTGGGGACGTATAGTGAGCTGGTGATGATGATATATTTATAACTAGCTGTTCCCATGCGATTTCATCCGCATAAAATTATAAAAAATTCATTTTATTCACATTTGTTCAAACTTGTCAAATTATCAGTTGCAAATGTCAAAATGACATGACATGATGACAATCTTGCTTCCTTAATGTTGGCAACAACTTATGGTCTCTTTCCCACATTAGGGTTTTTATCCAAAACATTTACCCCTTAAGTTTAATGGGGGGAAAATATATAGCCTAAAGCATGATGTAAGTGTAGGGTTTTTTATTAAAAAGAGTTATTCAAAAACATGCTGTAATTGCTGACGTCTTAGGCAACAAAGAAGAGTGTGTTTACGCTTTATTATAATAGATCTATCATATAGATCCACTTGCCCTTATCCCTTATGGAGGGTCGGCACAGTATGTGCTGCTCTTCCATACATCTCTATCAGCCATATCTCAATCCACTCCTTTCTTAAGCATATCCTCTTTCACACAATCCATACTTTCTTCGGTCTTCCTCTTTGTAGCCATCCACATTCATTTATAACACTTTCTGGTTTATGTCCCCATCATTTCGTCGCATAGTATAGCTATCTAAACTAATATTAAAAAGAAGAATTGTATTTTTGTCTGTATTTTCAGTTATCCTATCGGACACAAGCAGAGATCATAAGAACAAAAAATGTATAGTATGTTCTAAAATTAATGTAAGAAAAAATGACAGCAAGAGACATTTAACCGAACATCTATTACATGAAGCTAAAGTGAAGATGATTGCCGAAGGTGGGCAGCTAAAATGCCCCATGTGTGCTGAGGAAATCAAGGAGTTGTCAACTTGGAGACAGCATGTCCGAGAACATGCCCATATCAGGATATATCAGTGTTCTTTGTGCTATAAAAAGTTTAGTGATTCAAGTAATTTTAGTAAACATAGGAAAGTGCATAATCAACATAATTATATCTGTGATCTGTGCGGTGGAAAGTTTTGTGCTAAGACGAGTATTATACGACATTTAAAGGTACGTATAGTGTTTATAACTTAAAGGGCTCGGATCTTACCCTAAGTTAGGGACTAGGCCATAGTCAACCATTATTCACTGCGGGTTGGTTGGTTTCACACATATCTTTGAATTTATTCACCGATATTTTTCATTGCATGTCATTCACGATGCACGAAAAACAAAGATATGTGTGAAGTCAACCCGCAGTGCAGGTTAAATATGGCCTAGTCACCTTTTTTATGGCCTAGTCACCTTTTTTATGACCTAGTCAGCTTTTTATGACCTAGTCATCTTTTTATGGCCTAGTCACCGTTTTTTAATGGCCTAGTCAGATTTTTTATAGCCTAGTCGCCTTTTTAATGACCTAGTCATCTTTTTATGGCCTAGTCACCGTTTTTTAATGGCCTAGTCACATTTTTATGGCCTAGTCACCTTTTTAATGACCTAGTCATCTTTTCTATGGCCTAGTCACCTTTTTATGACCTAGTCACCTTTTTATGACCTAGTCACCTTTATATGACCTAGTTTTATGGCCTAGTCACCTTTTTATGACCTAGTCACCTTTTTAATGGCCTAGTCATCTTTTTTATGGCCTAATCATACTCAGGGTAGGCTCCCCTCAATGGGGACATATAGCAAGCTATGATATAGTGATTAAAAAACTTGTCTCTTCTAGAATCACGAACCTATGACATCAATGCAATGCCCAAAATGCGATAAAATACTTCCCTCTGAGCATAGATTGAAAAGACATATACAAGTTCGACATATAAATTTTCTATTCACATGTCACGTGTGTAATAGAAAATTCAACACTTGTAAGGAGAAATGGGATCATTTATGGAATAAACATAAAATAAGAAAATATGTAGCTGATTGTCCGCTCTGCAGTAAACAGTATAGACGGCTTATAGATGTTAAAAACCATATGAGATTTATGCACGGGTGAGTATTATAAAAGGGGTCAAAATTACCAAAACATAAAAATAAAATAATATTAAGGGCTTTTCCCACCACTGGCTGATAAAGACTCAGATAGGGAACAAAATCCGATATTTCATCACAATTTGGTGGAACAGGCTCTTAATATGTAACACTACAACATAGAAATGCTACATGACTAACTATTGCTCGCGATTTTGTCTGTGTGGAATAAACATAGTAAAAATGTAGCCTATGTTACTCACTGATAGCTTTTTAATGGTGTAAGAATTTTTAAATTTGGCCCAATAGTTTTTGAGTTATTCAAATACATACAAAAATACAAATCTTTCCTCTTTATAATATTATATGGGCCCCAACATAATCTTTTTTTTAAATAGCAGTTAAAACAATAACTTAACAGTGGTAGAGGCCGCTCTAACATGTCGGCAGTGCAGCCTGCACTGTCAGCAATACCACGACCTCAGACAGCCGGCAAGTGGAAGATATTCCGCCTACTGATCAATGTGCTGCTGGAGGACTCATTTTAGTCCCTTTCCACCATTTTCTTAAGAGGAAAGGATGGGAAGGAAAAGTGTATTTGACGGTGGAGACGCATAGGAAGGGGAAATGTCCTCTTTATGTGCGTCTCCGTCAATGAAGGGTAGGCAGCGCTGCATTTGCGGATGTTTATGTGCAGCGGTCGCTTTACATGTCGGTAGATTCAGGCTGCTTGTTAGTTTGCCACATTATATTATAAAAAATATATCGATAGTTATGTGCCTATGTGTTTCAAACTACCCTCTACATATACAAACATCCAGATCCATTCAATTTAGGATACAAATATACATACAAACTATCGCATATATAGATGTCTTAGAATTTAGTGTTCAAAACTTTTCCTAGGACCTAAAGTATTCTTAAAATGTTATCCAATTCAATTTAAAGTTTTTGGAATGTTTTTAATGTTCCTTTTTCTTACAGAATTGATAAAACTGAAGGATCATATAATACGACATACTATGAAGTTAAAAATAAAAAGAAAATAAAAAGGGAACCAAAGAAACCGGTATCGGAGACTCTTAGTAAAGATATTTCATAATTTTATGTATCAAATTAAATTAAATGAATAAATTCCCATTCAAACCGATGGGAAAAATCCAATTGTGATCCATTTTAATGGGAAATATATTTATTGTTTATTGTTTTTTACTTGTGACCTTTTAAAAATAAAAAAGAAAGTATGGATTGTGTGAAAGAGGATATGCTTAAGAAAGGAGTGTATTTCAGATACGGCTGATAGAGATGTATGGAAAAGCACATACTGTGCCGACCCTCTATAGGGATAAGGGCAAGTGGATGATGACTTGTGACGTTTTAAAAAATTAGAGATTTAGTTTTGTTGTTAAAATAAATGAGATATTATAAATATAGCTGTTGCTCGCGACTTCACCTGCGTCAAATTAAAAGAAAGAGTGAAAATATGGGCTATGTTACTCAGTGATACCGTAGTTTGTGAATGGTGCAAGATCGGACGAAGTCGGGGGCAACAGCTAGTACGTTATATTTTTCCAATTAACTATGTTATCTAAATAATTGTTACTTAGAATTTGGAATAGATTGAACATTTTTTTTTTATTTTCTTTATGAACGTAATTTTATATATAAATTTATGTAATTTTGTAGATATTGTAAAACAATGATATTAAACTAAGATTTATGTAATCTAGTAACTTTTACCTGCGTGAATTAAAAACAAAAACAAAAAAAAGCATCCTATGTGTTCTTCCAGACTCTACATGTATGAAAATACACCGATATCTGTTCAGCAGTTTAGGATACAAACTAACATACATCTAAACTTTCACATTTATAATATTAGTAAGAATTTAAATAATTAACCACTTGTCCCATCAAATTGTACATTGTCTGATAATCCAACGTGTAAAATATGTGATGGAAATATCGGATTTTGTTACCTTATCTGATAGTGACGTTTTTAAGCTATCTGAGCCTCTATCAGCCAGTGGTGGGACAGGCATTTATAGTCTGGAAGAACACATTGGCATATTTTTTTTTATTCAATGCAGATTCGCGGGCGTAAGCTAGTAAGTTATAGTATAGATACGAAAAAAAAATTAAGAACCATCTAGTAATTATAAATATGTATGAATGTTTTCAATTATTATTGTATATTGTAAATTATTTTTATTTATATTGTATCATTCCATGTATTTATTTTCAATTGTATTGAATAAATACATTTTTAAATGCAATTTGTTTCATTGTACTGCCTACTTCTCTCTTATTAACTTGATTATAGTATATAGTGTGTCTAAATAATTTAGATTAGTTTGACAATTCATTTCAAATTTAGTAGGGATGGGTTGTGTAAAATCATGAATCTTATCGATTTTTATTCTTATAGAAGTTAGAATCGATAGTTTTTTAGTTATAACTTAAGAAATAAAAAAAAACAATGTTTTCTCATATTAATAATGACCATAAAAAATAATGAGAGTAAATAAATATTACTACTACAGCCGTACGTAATCGAATTGGATTTCGCTATTATATCTGTCATCGTTAAATTCACTACACTACAATCAATACCAGAATTGTCCTCTAAATTAGTGAATAAGAAAATAATAATTTTAGTTGAGTTTGATAATTATTTAAACCGAATATCGATAGTTAAAAATTGTTCGCTGCGTGTTTCGTCACTACGATACCTGTCCATTAATGGCATTTGCCTTCATACAAATTGAATTCGATACTTCATGCGTCATTTATCAAACTAATCTATTTTTTGACCGACTTCCCAAAAGAAGGAGGTATTCAATTCGACGGTATATTTTTTTTTTTTTTTTTTTTTTTTTTTTTTTTTT
>NW_013526582.1:694041-705094 GCF_000836215.1 Papilio polytes | reverse complement strand
GTTTACTATTTTCAAGGAATTATTTCGTTACTTTTTAGTGTACTGTTTTTTTGAGAATATTTTGTTTTGTTTTTAGTGCATTTTGTTTTTTAGACAAACTATAGTATATAACGTTTTGGTTTTGACTAAAAAATAAAACGCGCCACATGACTTAATAAATGTCAAAAAAATAGGGTTAGAAAAACACATCTCAATAAATTAAACATTTTTTAATAAAATCTTTGAACTCAATAAAAAGGCATAATTTTTTGTTGATATCTGTACTTTTATTTACATTTAAATATTTTTTTGATCTTTTGTGTAGATTGTTATATAAATTCCTTTATTCATAAAGACAAACAGATTTCTCTTCCATTCTTTTCTCGCAGACTTCTTTTAGATGCCTATTTAGTTTGCTGTTGCCCTGAAAATTAAAAAAATAAAAACACTGGGAAAAACATTTTTCTTATATAATGTGATGTAATAAAGAAGCTGTTCGCTGTAAAAATAATTTAATTTCTTTGTTAGACGTTACTGGTATTTAACTTTATTCGAAAAATGCTAGAAAATATAACTATAATGAATTTGGTACAGAAATATTGTTTTATTTCTTTTAATCTTAACCCAAGTAATGTAAATAGATGTTTAATTTTTTCTTAAATTAGTTGTTTTTGAGTTATTTCAATACTTACAAAAATACAAATCTTTACTCTTTAAATAATAATATAGATAGATTTTTAATTCGGAGTACAATATTGAGATAAAAAAAATACCAAAGCGTTTAGTTGAGATTTAAAAAAAAAATTATGTCAATTTTTTTAAAGCCACAATTTTTGGTCAGCAATATAATATATTGGGCCGAAAAAAATTTTTAAAGTTTTTTTTTTATTTTATTTACATACAAACACACTGAATGTTTTTATTGTCGAAATTAGGTAGTTTTTATGAGGTAGTTTCCTACCTTAAAACTCTTCCCGCAGAGATAACAAACGCGTCTTTCAACTGGTAGTCTCGCGGAGGTAGTTTTAGTGGGAGTAGTGTGGGAGTGCGCTCTCCGCTCGTGCGACTCCAGCGCCCTCTTGTGAGGTAGAACACGAGGACATTTACCGCATTCGAAACTACACAGAAATCATAATGCTAAATTGGCGCAACACTAGATTATTGACATGAACGTCACATCTCTAAGTGACAGCTGTCAATGTCATTAGTATTGGAATATTGCGCGCGATAATTGTTTAAAAATACTAGTTAAATGTATGTTCTTTTGTATCCTTAAATGCTGAACGGATATCAATCTTGTCATAAATGTAAAGGATAGTCTGGAAGAACACATAATACAGAATTGTATTTCACAAATATACTATAGATTTAACAGTGGTAGAGGCCGCTCTAACATGTTGGCAGTGCAGACTCTCAGCAATACCACGACCACAGACAGCCGGCAAGTGGAAGATATTCCGCCTACAGTCTGATGAGTGTGGTACCGGCCCAGTTTTGTTCCCTTTTCTTCTCATAAGAAAAAGGGTGGGAAGGGAAAATGGATTTGACGGTGGAGACGCATAGGAAGGGGAAATGTTCTCTTTATGTGCGTCTCCTCCGTGAATGAAGGGTAGGTAGCGCTGCAATTGCGGATGTCTATGGGCAGTCGCTTCGCCATTTTGGCGGATTGGGCCGTTTACTCGTTTGCCATCTTATATTATAAAAAAAAATCTTTTGTGAGTAACATAATATCTCCTATGACACTCTGCAGAAGAAGACGAGACCAATGACACCTCATACATCTAAATCTGTTTAGTAGTTTACTCTATAAGTTGTTACAATAAAATTTACATACAGTCAGTAGAGTCATCATCAACTTGACCATATCCCTTAGGGAGGGTCGGCACAGTATGTGCTCTTCCATACATCTCTATCAGTCATATCTGAATTCTGAAAAACACTCCTTTCTTAAGCATATCCTCTTTCACACAATCCATACTTTCTTCGGTCTTCCTCTTCCTTTGTAGCCATCCACATTCATTCTTAACACTTTCTGGTTTATGTCCCCATCGTCTCGCATAACATGTCCATACCACGCTAACATTTTGCTTCTCAATTTCTCCACCACTGACAATACTTTCAAACTTCCTCTAATATACACATTCTTAATTTTATCCATTCTTGTCACATCCATCTTAACATACGCCAGCCACATGCAATCTCCTTTCATATGCAGTGGTAGTGCCCGCTTTAACATCTTAGCACTGCAGGGCTCGCCCCCAGTAATACCACGACCACACAGAAGACAAGCGTGAAATGGAAGCAATTCAGTGTACAGTCTGATGAGTGTGGTGCCGGAAGTCTAATTTAAGTCCCTTTCTCTTTACCACCCTTTTCTTATAAGGAAAGGATGGGAACGGGAAGTGGATTTGACGGTGGAGGAGATGCATAGGAAGGGGCAATATCCTCTTTATGTGCGTCTCCTCCGTCGGATAAGGATAGGCAACGCATCTGCAACTGCGGATGTCTATGGGCAGTCGCTTCGCCATTTTGGCGGATTCAGGTGGCCGCTTGCTCATTTGCCACCTATGTTATAAAAAAAGATATATCCAATTTAGTTGGCCCAACATTCAGATCCATACAATACAGGTCTTTTGGACTTGTAGATCTGTCCCTTAAGCATAAGACATACAGTCAGTCGAGTAATATAATAAAAAAACTCACACAGTTTGTTGGTGATTCAGACTATTTCTTCTATGTGCCAATAAACTTTTCCTCGTGCTGTAACTGAGTCCACAAGTTGTACAGTAATGTCTCTCCCCTGTCATTTGATGTCTCTTTTTATGCTGGTTCAGTGTGTAGGGGCTGCTGTATACCGCTGAACATATATCACATGGGAATTTCTTCTTTAAATGCTTCCTGGAGTATTAAATATGGATTTTTTTCTAGCTTTAGTGCTATAAGCAATTAATCTGTGCTATTATAATAAATCGAAAACACACACTTCTTTGTTGCCTAAGATGTCAGCAATTACAACACATTTTTGAATAATACTTTTTTTTAATAAAAAGCCTTACACTTACGTCATGCTTTAGGCTATATATTTTCGCGCCATTAAACTTAGGGGGTTAATTTTTTTTTTTATAAATAAAATATTAACCCCCTAAGTTTAATGGCGCGAAAATATATAGCCTAAAGCCTAATTTTAGTGTTCCCGGGACCCGGCGAGTCCCACATACCCCCCCTAGTAACGGGGGGGATGCGTAAATGCATTTTCCCAGCGAGAAAAAAAAGGGGGTTAATATTTTGTATAAAAACCCTAATGTGGGAAAGAGACCATAAGTTGCTGCCAACATCAAGGACACAAGATTGCCAAGGTTAGTCATGTCATTTTGACATTTGCAATTGATAATTTGACAAATGTGAACAATAAAATAAATTTTTAATAACTTCGTGCGGATGAAGAATTGTCAACTTACAACATATGTGTCCTAACGGCAGCCTGATTGCGACAGATCTCCCCACACACGGAGCAGGGGAACACCCGCCCGGTGCGAGAACTGTGTACTCGCCTTAAATGCTGTTGTAACCCACTTGCATCTCTACAAATTATAAACATCTAACAGTGGACCGCTTTAACATCTTCTCTGCAGGGCTATCAGCAATACCACGACCACACAGAAAACAGGCGTGAAGTTGCCGGAGGCCCAACTTTAATTCCTTTTCTTTCCCACCATTTTACTCATAATAGGATGGGAAGGGGAAGTGGATTTGACAGTGGAGGAGACGCATAGGAAGGGGAAATATCCTCTTTATGTGCGTCTCCGTCGAAGGGTAGACATCTGCTAATGCGGTCTATGGACATTAGCTTCCACATTTTGGCGGATTCAGGGTCGCTTGCTTGTTTGTCACCTTATGTTAAAAATGCTAAAGTCTAGATGGATGTTTGTAGGTTAAAGTACTGAACGGATCTTGATGAAATTCGAATGAATTCTGGAAGAACACATAGGATACTAATGATGTATGTAAAAAAATCATACTAATACTTTTAAAACGGATCGGTTCTCGATAAAATTTCTCATAGATGTAGAGGATAGTGGGAGAACACATAGTATACTTTTATCAAGGAATCTGACTAATATTATAAATGCGAAAAAAATTAACAGTGGTAGAGCCCGCTTTAACATCTTCGCACGAATGGGTCGGCTCGCCCGGTGTAATACCACGACCACACAGAAGACAGGCGTGAAGTAGAAGCAATTCCGTGTTTCGTTTGATGAGTGTGGTGCCGGAGACCTAATTTAAGTCCCTTTCTCTTTACCACCCTTTTCTTATGCGAGGATGGGAAGGGGAAGTGGATTTGGTGGAGATGCATAGGAAGAGGAAATGTCCTCTTTATGTGCGTCTCCTTCTCCGTCGATTAAGGGTAAACACCCGCTATTGCGGATGTCTATGGCCAATTTGTTCCACATTTTGGTGGATTCAGGGCCGTTTGCTCGTTTGCTATCTTATGTTATAAAAAAAATGCACTCACTTGAAGAGATTAGCACAGAGATGACAAGCGACATAATCAGTAAGAGTGGTGCAGAGCGCATGTTTCGCGCGGGCCCGCGGCCGCAGTAACACATTGCAACGTAAGCAACGGTACCGTTCTCTGTGCAGTGCTCTATGCGAGCGCAGCACCGCGGGGCTTGCGAACCGCAAAGTACATAATGTACAACGATATTCACCGTTAGACTGTAAAAATTATATAATAATAAATTTTTACTGCCATCTAAAACATTTTACAGTATGATCTATATCTATACTATTATAATAAAGCATAAACACACACTATACTAATATTATAAAGACGAAAGATTTTTTTTTTATGTATTGAAATAACTCAAAAACTACAGGGATGATTTCAAAAATTCTTTCACCGTTAGAAAGGTAATTTATCTGAGTAACATAGGCTATATTTTTTTTAATTTTTTAATTTTTTTTTTTTAATTTAGACAGGCGTGAAGTGGATGTAATTCCGCGTTTCATCTGATGAGTGTCGTGCTGGAGGCCCAATTTTAGTCCCATTCCCTTTCCACCCTTTTCTCTTAAGAAAAGGGTGGAAAGGAAAAGTGGATTTTACGGTGGAGAAGGGGCATAGGAAGGGAAAATGTACTCATTGCGTACGTTTCCTCCTCCGTCAATTAAGTGTAGGCAACGCATCTGAAATTGCGGATGTTTATGGGCAGCGGTCGCCTTCCATTTCGGCGGATTCAGGTGGCCACTTGCTTGTTTGCCACCTTCTATTATTAAAAAAAAATCCAATTCTTTCCCCTTTATAACATAAGTATAGAAGTATACAAAAATATTACCTCTTCATGTCTCATCATATGTGCTTGATATGTATCTTTGAAGAGAAATCCCAAAGCGCAATTAAAACATTTAAATTCAGCTTCTAGATACTTCTTTTCTCTTCTATTCCCTTCTAATTCCGCTTTCTGCTGTTCTACACTTAGTTCAATCTTTTCAAAACCTTTCTTCTTTGATTTTTTAGATTTCTTTTTACTTGTATCTTCCGTTTGGTTATCTTGTGAGTTGTTTTCTGCATCTTCTACTTCTGTGCAATCATTTGAATTATTAAAGTCATCACAAACATTATCCTCACTTTTATCTACAGATATATCTCCTTGTTCTTCTAGTTTTATATATTCTTCTTCATTGCCCTGACTAACATTAACATAGATATCACGGTTTATATATTTTTTATTATCTATATCTTGACATTCATTATCTGTGCATAATATTTGTAGATCTATGTCAGTTCTTTGTAGATTTAATGTACCTTTTTCACTGAAAATGACATGAATAAAATTCCTTATTAATGTTCTTTATGAGACTAGAAGTAACAGGATATACAGATGTGTTCACATTGACAATTGTGTCAGCAGCTCACTGTACTTCCCCACTGTGGAGCTCTGAGCCTATCCTAAGTTAGACTAGGCCATAGTCATCTAGGTTGCGGACAAAAGCTAAGCATACCCATGGCCTCAGTCAATGCATTGGAAGAACCAAAGGGTTTAGTGGGTATACCTCACAAGAGGAGCATCCCACATAACTGCCACGCCCTGGGGACGGCAGTATGCATAAAGCATTCCCCTCGGAAAAAAAAGGCCATAGTCATCCACACTGCACTGCGGGACTTCACACATATCTTTGGATTTGTTTACAGATGTGTAGACATCGTGATGATTTCCTTCACCATAAGAATGTCAACTAAATTTTGCACATTTGAAATCCGAAAAGCACATTGGTACAGTGGGATTCGAATCCATTACCTGTAGTTTACAAGTCAAGTGCTTAAAATCTTAAGCTACAGACGCACTTTTCTTTACTATTAATAAATACATTTTATACCGAAACAGCACAGGATACTCCAAGCTTCGTTTCAGACATATTGATCTGAACCAGGCCAGTTTATTTAGGATGTGGCAGCAAATGTGACATAAATGAGAATCCGAACATAGCTGTAACAAATAGTTAAAGTTAATACTTGGTGGGTTTTCGTTTAGTCGGAAATTACAAGTAAATTACCAACATTCATTCCGATGACTTCCCTATATTTTTCTCTAATTTCTTCATTTGTATCAGAATTGACTGTGCTATGACATATGAAACATAAAAAGGAAGACATTTTAGCTTAAACTATAGGATAACTTTGTTTCCTTACTAGTTTAACGTGATTTTTGAACAAACACAATTTTTTAAACAAACGCTCATGAAATGTAAACAATTATGCTGACTTTGACGTTTAAAAAGATAGGTATTTTTGAAGAGTAAAAAAATACATAACATAGGACAGATGATAAAGTATATGACAATTTTTGTCGTTAAAAAAATTCTGCATATTAATTTCGCAATGAAAATTTCGTTTTTCTTTATTTTATTTATCTACCTACCCTTCTTTATTTGGAAAATTCAATTTTGATCTAAAATTAATTATTTCAATCAAGAACGAGTTAAATCGAGTCTGCAGGAATCGATTTAAGATCGCATTATTTTTGACAACACATCATGTCACGCACTTGCGGGTCGTACATCATTTAACGAATTTTTTTTTGCGCTTTGACTATTATAAAATTTTAAAACATTTCAACATAAAAAATAAAGATTTTCACAGTGCGATAAAAAATAAGGTGATCTTGTGAAATTAGATCCGTTTTTTAATTATGTTTCCCTCGTGACTTCACCGATTTAATGTCACTTGAATCTTACATTACGATTGTGTACCTTAATTGGTACATTGTGTAAAGCGTTACACACAGTAAATTGTCTAATAAATATAACAAACGATTGTTTATTGACTTTTACCGGAGGTGAAGAAATGTCGGGCCAGTTGACAGTGAATTTCGCAACAAGAACCGAACTATTAATTTGATGACAGAATTTTGCGGTGTCGATAAAGTTTTTTCATGTGAGTATATTTTGTATATCTCTGTTAGGTGGTGTTAAATCCAATTATACGGAGGTGTTATGACCTATAAGCTTAGTTGTATACTTAGTTAGCAAATAAGAATCTTATTAGAATGATTTTTACTAAGTAC
The DNA here is from genome assembly GCF_000836215.1 of Papilio polytes. Classification (NCBI taxonomy): domain Eukaryota; kingdom Metazoa; phylum Arthropoda; class Insecta; order Lepidoptera; family Papilionidae; genus Papilio; species Papilio polytes. Next base: position 697,553 of record NW_013526582.1, on the reverse strand, counting down.
TTTATGCGTATTTTATTACAATTTGATTTATCAGTCACTACGTTTTGTTAGGGAATATTTACGCGCGGAAATGAAAAGCAGTCTGTTCTAGAATATATTCTAAAAAATTTCATTAAGATCTGTTAAGCCTTGGATGTAACAAACATCCATCCATTCTAATATCTTAACATTTGCATTTATAATATTAGTAAGATCAAGGTTTTATTTCTGTTTTATATGATGCTGTTCGAGATTCAAAGATACATATAGAGTAGAGTAATGTGGAGGGGTACACTGGTAGAGTTTGACCAAGAAAGAGATAAATAGACAGTGTGAAAGGTGACATGATGAAGGGAGTGATGACTCAGATGGCGTGTTATGAGTTACTTGGAGAACAAAAACCTGTTGTACCGACCCTACAGGTTTAGGATAAGGAGGATGGTTGAATAGAGAAATTTGTTAATATATTTTATCTGTATTACAAGCCTATTTGCGGAGAGATAATCAAACAAACAACTAAGTATCAAGGTTGCAGGGGCTGGCTAAAGTATAGGAAAGTATGGATTGTGTGAAAGGGGATATGCTTAAGATAGTGAATTTAGATGTAAAGTATGGTAGAAATGTATGTGACAAAATTAGCTACTATACAGTAGTTTGTGAGTTAAAAAGTATACTAAAAGTTGGAAATTTTTGTTGTGAAATTAATTGAAAAAAAAAAAACTCAATGCATGTTATATTCCCTTGTAATTTACTAGCCGTTGCTCTCAACTTTGTCGAATTCCAATTATAAAATAATAACAAATACAGCCTATGTTACTCACAGATAACATAGCTGTTTAATGGTGAAAGAATTTTTGAAATTGGTCCAGTAGTTTTTGAGTTATTTCAATACATACAAAAATACAAATGTTTCCTCTTTATAATATTTATTTAGACTTCATTAATATGATCAATATAGGAAACAGATGATGATAAAACTAATTTTAGTCCCTTTCCCTTCCACCCTTTTCTTAAGAGGAAAGGATGGAAAGGAAAAGTAGATTTAAAGCTGAAGGAGACGCAAGAAGGTGAAATGTCCTCTTTATGTGCATCTCCTCCGTCAATAAAGAGTAGGCAACGTATCTGTGATTGCAGATGTTTATGTGCAGCGGTTGCTTTCCATTTCGGTGGATTCAGGCCGCTTGCTCGTTTGCCACCTTATATTATTTAAAAAAAGGTTTTTCTCGGTGTAAAATCAATCAAGTTGATTTTGTTTGATGTTAAAAATTGTTTATTTATCTATTGTTTTAAAGTGCTTTATGTCAAAAACATGAAAGTAATATATACAAGTGTTGGCATCAGTCCATGTTATTTTTTAAATAGTATTCTTCAAAACAGATACTCAGAGTTTGAATATCCTTGGAAATGTAAATATTTAGATACTAAATGTTGCAAAATTTATTAATTGGTGTATATTTGAATTGAAAAATAATATTTAACAAATACCGTAGAACCTTGATAAGTTAAAGTCCAAGGGAAACACAAAACATTTTAAGTTATATAGGTTTTAAGTTTAAGAATGTTGGCATAAGATACTGGAAATCGATAGCCACTAACAGACCGAAGTGGAAAAAATTGCCTGACCAAGCCAAGGCCCACAAAGGGCTGTAGAGCTAAGGAAGAAGAAGGTTTTAAGTTATCAAGGGTCTATGTTATAGAGGTTTTGGGCTCTGATGAGAAGGGAACATATTATTTTTTGATTTGTTACTGAGATTTGAGTTATCAAGGTTCTGTATAACCATATGCTTTTACACTTTATAGTCTAATTTGAGTTACATAATAATGCATCCATCCAAACATTTAAAAGTATGATATAATTTCCATACACTTAGGGCCTGTCCCACCAAATTGTAAATTGTCTGATAACAATCCAATGTGTGAAATGTATGGTGGAAATATCAGATTTTGTTCCCTTATCTGACAATGACGTCATTAAGCTATCTGGGCATCTATCAGCCAGTGGTGGGACAGGCCCTTACTCTTGTTTTTTTATTCTACTCGAACACAAATGTATAGAATTATCAGCATTTCTCTGCTATAATATACATCATCTTTCTCCTTATCCTACTCCCATAAGGTCGGTGCAGGGTTTTTGTTCTCCAAATAACTCTTATCATAAGTCATCAGCCAGTGGTGGGACAGGCCCTTAATGTATAACTATTTAAATAAAATCTACATATACATAATAAATTATATGTAAAAGAGGTCATATCAAAATTGTCATTACACTTATCTAGGCCATAGCTTCTCCGAATTAATCTTATCATGTAAATATATGAAGCAATCTTGTCTCTATATATTTACTAGCTGTTGCTCGCGACTCTGTCTGCGTGAAAATAAAAATAATAGAAAAAATCCTATGTTACTCATAGATAAATAATTATATTTATTTGAATGTATGTTTTAAAGGTATCAATATTTATTGGTATAATTTATTTAGTTGACTGGGCTAGTATTCTCTATGTAAAATAGGGTTGTAACGGAACTCTGCTTCCGCATCCGCAAGTGATGAACTTCCGCATCTGTTTTCGCTTCCGTTGTTTAGGAGTTATAACGTAGGTTAATTTACGTCTTTAAGAATGGGGCGCTTAGGTATAGTTTATACGGCTCGCGCGGGCGTCATATGTCAACTAACTATAATTGTTATACATTATATTTGAATAATAAACTGTATCTTGTAATTATGTACCAATCTGTATTTTGAATTAAAGTAGTCTTAGTTTTTATTCCTTTAATAAATTGCAATTAATATTTTATTATTGACCTCCGCTTCCGCTTCCGTTAACATCCGTTTCTTCAGAGGTGAAGCCCTTCGCATCCGCATCCGTTAAAATGGCCTCCGTTACAACCCTAATGTAAACCATCTATATGTAGTAAATAATACTAACTGTTCATGGAATTTTGTGTTACTGTATTGTTAATTGTTACTTGCCAAGTACAAAATAGGTCGATTAACAATTAGAGATGTTGTAAATGTGTTAAGTGAATTTTCATAGCTCTCTACTGAATTTGTAACATTTAGACCCCATTTGCACTGATACAAATAGCATTTGTGTTTATCGGTTTGGTAGAAATAGGGTTTAAACCATTATTTGATAAAGATTTTTTGTAGTAAAATAATACTAGCTGTTCAAGAAATCGAAAATCAGATTGGTACTATGGGATTCGAACCCAAGACCTGTAGATTACAAATCAAGTGCTTAAACCACTGAGCCACCGACGCTCCTAATTTATTCCTCCTTCGGATTTTATTCGTTATCACACAATCAATCACAATATCACATTACTGGTGACTTTATCACTGATAACAGATCCATTGTTATCAAATCTGATACACAAACTTTGTGATAGCATTGTTCTTTATTGATTTGTTTGTTGATTGTTCTAAATTGATTTTTTATTCCACCATCTCGATGGCTGGCATTCCACAACCGTGCGGTTTTCGCGGAACTTTCTGCCCCGCACAGCCGCGTTGTGGAACGGTCTGTCCTCGG
>NW_013526582.1:658587-691058 GCF_000836215.1 Papilio polytes | reverse complement strand
CCGCTCGTTTGCCCCCTTTTACTATAAAAAAAAAAAAACCTACAAGAGGATGGATTCCCAACCGTCACCCCGCTCTGTCCCCATGTGGGGACAGATGAGAACTAAAATCATCCGTCCGACCTTTTAGTCTTACTATCTATTTCCACAGTGGTAGAGCCCGCTTTAACATCTTCGCACGAATAGGCCGGCTCGCCCGGTGCAATACCACGACCACACAGAAAACAGGCGTGAAGTGGAAGTAATTCCGCCTACAGTCTGATGAGTGTGGTGCCTGAGGCCTAATTTTAGCCCCTTTCCCTTTCCACCCTTTTCTTAAGAGGAAAGGATGGGAAGGAAAAGTGGATTTGACGGTTGGAGAACACGCATAGGAAGGGGAAATGTCCTCTTTATGTGCGTCTCCTCCTCCGTCAATTAAGGGTAGGAAACGCATCTGCAATTGCGGATGTTTATGGGCAGCGGTCGCTTACTATTGAGGTGGATTGAGGTGGCCGCTTGCTCGTTTGCCATCTCATATTATTAAAAAAATCTAAATCTATACTAATATAATAAAGCGTAAACACACACTTTGTTGTTGCCTAAGATGTCAGCAATCACAGCATATTTTTGAATAACTCTTCTTTTAATAAAAAGTCGTACACTTCCTTTACGCTTTAGGCTATATATTTTCACGCCATTACACTTAGGGGTGAATGTTTTGGATAAAAATTCTAATGTGGAAAAGAGACCATAAGTTGCTGCCAACATCAAGGAAACAAGATTGCCAAGGTTTGTCATGTTATGTCATTTTGACATTTGCAATTCATAATTTGACAAATGTAAACAATAAAATGATTTTTTTATAATTTTATGCGGATGAAGTCGTATGGGAACAGCTAGTCACTAATAAGGTGACAGATGTAACCGTTTTGAAATAAAATAATTTTCAACTGTCCCCTCATCGAAAAAACTGTGTGTGTACAAGAAAGGTCGATCAGAGGTACACTAATTGTCATTAATCTTTCGTTTGCGTGCTACTATCTGATTGGTTATTTGTAAGGGAACAGTGGTAGTGCCCGCTTTAACATCTTAGCACGAATGGGCCGGCACGCCCCCAGTAATACCACGACCACACAGAAGATAGGCGTGAAATGGAAGCAATTCCGTGTTTCGTCTGATGAGTGTGGTGCCGGAGGCCTAATTTAAGTCCCTTTCTCTTTACCAACCTTTTCTTATAAGGAGAGGTTGGGAAGGGGAAGTGGATTTGACGGTGGAGGAGATGCATAGAAAGGGGAAATATGCTCTTTATGTGCGTCTCCTCCTCCCTCGTACAAGGGTAGGCAACGCATCTGCAATTGCGGATGTCTATGGGCAGCGGTCGCTTCGCCATTTTGGCGGCGCGCCGCTTGCTCGTTTGCCACCTTATGCTATAAAAAAAGGGGAGTTTGTCTCGTTTCAAGGCACAATTTTTCTTTAAGTGTATAACTGCTGATTTCCACGACTGTACATTGTTTACTCGTGTAGCCTCATTGTTAATATTCTTGAATTTATATCTGTAAGGACGTTTTGTATTTAAATGTATTCATAACGTTTTTATTTGGACCGTCGTGAAACTAGAATAGGTGTTATGAATTTGTTGTCGACAATCACGTGGTGTTATTGAATTTAAATGTATTGTGCTAGCTGTTGCCCGCGACTTCGCCTACGCAATATAAAGATAAGTAGCCTATAATACGATATTTTAGACTAATTTGTTGATATCATGGTGGAATATTATTTATAAATTTTAGGAAAGATGTTGGTCGATGTATGTACAAAAAAATCTATGTAAATAATTGGACTTTTGTAATGCTGTAAACAGACTTATTAAGAATTTTTTCTATCGATTTAAATACTAAAACTTTACCAAATAAATTCAATCATACTTCATACTAATATTATAAATGCGAAAGTTAGACGGATGGATGAATGGATGTTTGGTATAGATGTAGAGGATATTCTGGAAGAACACATAGGGTACTTGCTTTTGTTTTTTATTAATTCCGCACAGACGGAGTCGCGGGCAAATAATAGTTATCTATACTTGTATGCTAATCCATACTAATATTATAAAGAGGAAAGTTTTGTATTTTTACGTATTGCAATAACTCAAAAAACTCCGCCGATTTCAAAAATTCTGTCAACATCAGAAAGTAACCTTATCAGTGAGTAACTTAAGTTATATTTTTAAATACACGCAGGTGAAGTCGCGAGCAACTAGTTGTGTATAAAATTTCTCATTAACTTTATATTTGACATTGTAACTTCACTCTTATTATATATACTATATTTCCCTTAAAATAAAGGGGGAAAATTTACTAAACCGTTGTAAATTTTCCAAACCAATACGACTTAGGGTCCTTCAAAAAGCGAGCCTATCATTTCCTCAAAGGCCGGCAACGCATCTGCAGTTCCTCTGGTGTTGCGGATGTCCATGGGCGTCGATGACCACCTTGGTGTTCACGCCGCTCGTTTGCCCCCTTTTATTATAAAAAAAAAGATCTGTCATGATGTATGGATCTGAATGTTGGCCAGTAAAAGGGACGGATGAAAGGAGAATACATGTGACGGAAATGCTAATGTTAAGATGGATGTGTGGGGTAACACGAATAGATAAGATACGAAATGAGTACATTAGAAGTTTGAGAGCAGCCCCAGTGGTTGAGAAAATGAGTAAAAGGTTAGAGTGTTATGGGCATGTTATGAGAAGGGATGAATTGCATGTAACAAGACTGACGTTAGTTATGAATGTGCTACACCGGTAGAAGTAGACATAGAAAGAGATGGATTGTGTGAAAGGTGACATGATCAAGAAGGGAGTGATGACTGAGATGACGGATGATAGAGTTATTTGGAGGACGAAAACCCGGCGCGCCGACACTACGAGAGTAGGATAAAGCAGGGGAGATGATGATTGTAACTTCACTCTTTTGTAGTGTCTCATAAAAATTAAAATTTTCTTTGTTTGTCTTCCCTTGCATCAGCAAATTTATTCCTGTATTTTTCTGGAACGCTACTAAATAGGTATGAGGTAAAAAAAAGCTGTTTCCAATTCCGCGAAACGTTGAAAACAAATGTAAATTTTGTTTTCGCCTCAAGAGGGTTATTTCATCAGCAATTGTAATCCATAATTGTCATTCATGGTCGACTTTAGTGCGACAAACAAACAGGCCCGGTGGTAGTTCCTTTGTAGTTATAGGTGTATGTAAAACTAGCTGTTGCCCGCGACTTCGTCCGCGTGGTATTAGAAATCATACAAACTATATAAATAACTTAAACGTACGTATCCCTCGGGAACCGGACATTTCTCGGGGATGAACCTTATCGCATTTGTACTCCAGACTTTGTTTTATATCTGTGACAAATTTCAATAAGATATGTTGAACCGTTGCATAATGATCGAGTAAACATTAAAAAACTAAATTAAAGAATCCCACGGGAAGCGTAACTATTCCCGGGATAAAAAGTAGCCTATGTGTTCTTTCAGACTATGGTGGACTAAACCTGTGCCAAATTTCATGGAGATCCGTTCAGCCGTTTAGGCTACAAACGCTAACAAACATCCATCCATCCATCGTAACTTTCGCATTTATAATATTTATATGATGATTTACTTAAACCTTAATACCATAGATGTTTATAAATAGATAGGTGATTGGAAATGTCAGTGCTTTGTACCGAATTGAAGCTTTTTGATGTGTGACTAACTATTACGATTTTTCTGTTAATAAACTATCTATACTATTATAATAAAGCGTAAACACACACTTCTTTGTTACCTAAGATGTCAGTAATCACAGCATATTTTTGAATAATTCTTTATTTAATAAAAAGCCCTACACCTAGGTCACGCTTTAGGCTATATTTTCACGCGATTAAACTTAGAAGTAAATATTTTGGATAAAAACCCTAATGTGGGAAAGAGACCATAAGTTGCTGCCAACGTCAAGAAAGGAGGATTGCTAAAGAGATAAGGTTTGTCATGTCATGTCATTTAGACATTTGCTATTGATAATTTACAAATGTAAACAGTAAAATATATTTTTTTTAATTTCACGCTGATGAATCCGCACGCGAACAGCTAGTATGTAGATGAGTTTGAATAAAGACGTATTAGTTAGAAGAAAAGTTTTGTATTTTCGGCTGACGCGCTGTCGGTAACAAGTTAACAAACAATAGCTTTTATTGTTGGACACCTCCAGTTTCCCTGTACATAAGTTAAAATTAGTTATGCTTATCGTAATTTTTTCATATAAACTCATTAAAAATGTATATTTTCAGGTTCATTTCCAGTTAACCTTATTCCTATGTACCTCAAATCATTCCATTTAAATGTAATTAAATTATTAATAAATTTTACGACATTCCATTTTATTTATTAATAATACATGTTTATTAATATTTAATAAAGATTCCTAAGACACGATTCTAAAGTCCCTTTTTACTTATTATGTTCTATAACACCGGAGTATATTATCTTTAATAAAAAATATTATTTTTATTGACTTAAAAACTACTTAACTGTATTTGAAAAAGCTTTTTTTTACTTTGTATCAAGTTTTTTGATATTGAATACTTTTATCAGCGTGTAATATCTAAATCGAATCGAATTTCTTTGTAATTCTGTGACGGAAATCCATTTGTCACTTCCCTCGCCATTCCCCAACCCTGCCATCATCCACCGTCCCGATGGTGTGATCTCATGATGAGCTCCTCTCCGGCAGTGGAACCGTCCTCGCCTTCCACCACCACGCCGTCATCGCCAGCGCTGCGGGCGGGCGATTGTGGCCACTTCCACACGTCGACGCCGAATTACACGAATAAGGTGATTATACTTGAGATAATTACACAAATAAGGCAAATACACCAAAAGGTGTAAGAATGTTAATAAAAGGGAATTACACCAAAAAGGAGTAAGGTTGTCAAATAAAACACAAAAGGTGTAAGTTTGCACAAAAAAGGTAAACAGTAACGTGCAATATTACACTACTAGGTACACCAATAAGGTGATCACCACCATAAACCAGAAATTGTTAAGATTGTATGTGGATGGCTACAAAGGATAGGAAGACCGAAGAAAGTATGGATTGTGTGAAAGAGGATATGCTTAAGAAAGGAGTGGATTCAGATATGGCTGATAGAGGTGTATGGAAGAGCACATACTGTGACGACCTTCCGTAAGGGATAAGGGCAAGTGGATGATTACACAAATGAGATAATTCAGTTAAATAAATACACCTTTGAGTGAGTAATTATTGATAGGTTTTTTTATTATTTCAGAAGCAGAATAACTTACCATGGAACGTTGTGTTACCCGCCATCTCGACAAATCCACCTACCGTCGGTGAGTCACCTTTTACACAAATTTTTTTAATGAAAAAACAAAACCGACTTCTAAACAAAATACACTAAAAACAAAATATTCTCAAAAAGACAGTACACTAAAAAGTAACGAAATAATTCCTTGAAAATAGTAAACCTCCCTTATTGTACCTATTATGTCAAAATTGTACAATTATTATTTATTGTATTAAAATTGATCCACCTTCAAGCATTACGTTTCAGATAAAAAAGAATTATCAAAATCGGTCCAATAGTGGCGGAGTTATGCCGTGACACACACAAAAAATAATAAAAAAAACATACAGACGACTTGAGTACCTCCTTCTTTTGTCGACTGTACATATGAATTTTGGAATTGAATCTGTAGATTACAAGTTAAGTGCTAAAACCCCTGAACTCTCGTAGTATATGTAGTTCTATCTGTCTGTATTTTTAACGATATATGTTTTGTGTGTTTTGGAGCTGAGACAACTCTGACGCCCCCGCCCCGGTCGCCCGGCGCCGCGCCCGCGCACACGCCAGCATCAGGCGACGGTAGGGGGCACGCCCCAGACGGTACCTCCTCCGATAAGGTGAGAATACTACGGTTTTAGGTGAAATGTGATCTTCACCAGCTCAATATACATATGTCCCCATTGAGGGGGAGCCTGTAACACAGTGACAGTGACAGCGAAGGTGTCAGGAAGGGAAGACTGCACGTGGACACAATAATAAAGAAACACTACAAAGACAGGCAGTTTTATTAATAATAAAGAAATATTACAGAGCCTACCCTAGAAGGACTAGGTCATAGTCAACCTGCACTGGGCGACTTCACACATCTTTGAATTTCTTTGCCGGTGTTTTTTTTATATAGTACTAGCTGTTCCCGTGCGGCTTCAGCATGGAAATGTCAAAATGACATGACAAACCTTGACAATCTTGCTTCCTTGATGTTGGCAGCAACTTATGGTCTCTTTCCCACATTAGGGTTTTTATTCAAAAATATTTACCCCCTAAGTTTAATGGCGTGAAAATATATAGCCTAAAGCATGACGTAAGTGTAGGGCTTTTTATTAAGAAAAGAATTATTCAAAAATATGCTGTGATTACTGACATCTTAGGCAACAAAGAAGTGTGTGTTTACGCTTTATTATAATAGTATAGATAACATTACCAAATGGGATTATCACATTACTAGGTGAAGCTCGCGACGCCCTCGTGTAATTAAAAAAAAAATATTCTATGTTACTCAGATAAATTACCTTTCTAAGGGTGAAAGAATTTTTGAAATCATCCCAGTAGTTTTTGAGTTATTTCAATACATACAAAAAAATCTTTTCTCCTTATAATATTAGTATAGATTTAGATTTAACTTTTTTATATGTCTCATTTCTTAAGCTTATCAAAATTTATTAACAATTTTATCGCTTCCGTTACGTAGATAAATTGTCTTTTAGACTTATCCGACTGAGTCAGAAGACGACTGACTTTTAAAGCGTTTTGTATGTAGTCTATACTATTATAAAGAGGATTTTTTTTGTTTTTTTTTTTTTTATAACATGTGGCAAACGAGCAAGCGGTCACCTGAATTCACCGAAATGAACGACCGCTGCCCATAAACATCCGCAGTTGCAGATGTGTTGCCTACCCTTAATTGACGGAGACGCACATAAAGAGGACATTTCCCCTTCCTATGCGCCCCTCCAGCATCAAATCCACTTTTCCTTTCCACCCTTTCCTCTTAAGAAAAGGGTGGAAAGGGAAAGGGACTAAAATTGGGCCTCCGGCACCACACTCATCAGACGAAACGCGGAATTGCTTCCACTTCACGTCTGTCTTCTGTGTGGTCGTGGCGGGCGAGTCGGCCCATTTATTTTTGATTTTTGTATGTGTTAATATATCTCAAAAACTACTGAGGTGATTTCAAAAATTCTTGCACCATTAAAAAGCTATGTAAACACTGAGTAACATAGGCTATATTTTTAACTTCACGCAATTTTAAAAAATAATTGTCTTTTTCTGAACCTGCTTTATGTTTGTTCATATGTATGTATCGTTACAATGGAAACCCATGTTTTCATTATTTTAAACTAGCTGTTGCCCGCGACTTTGTCCTCGTGGTATGAGAGAACATACGAACTATATAAATAACAAAAAGCTACGTATACCGGGAACCGGACATTTCTCGGGGATGAACCTTATCCCATGTGTACTAGACTGTGTTTTATATCTGTGCCAAATCTCAATATGTTGAATCGAGTAAACATTAAAAAACTAAATTAATGAATCCCACGGGAACAGTTACTATTCCTGTGATAAAAAGTCTATGTGTTCTTCCAGATTATCCTCTACGTCTATGCCAAATTTCATCGAGATCCGTTCAGCAGTTTAGGCTACAAACTCTAACAAACATCCATATAAACTTTCGCATTTATAATTTTAGTAAGATTGATTTACTTTGTTTTTTTTTTTGTAGTGTTAACGATATAATGTTATTTTGTTTTGAATGTTTTTTTTTATTTGCAATCTTCCAGTCGTCTGAGACGGCGGCTGGCGTGCCCCGCGCGCCTAGCACGGCACTCTCTCGCAAGGAGAGTTACAAAGCTCAGAGACAGCACTACCGTAGGGAGAAGAAGAGAGCTGCGTCCGCTCTCTTACATTCTATAGAAGATCCTACTGTCGTCGTACTCGCTGATTGGCTGAAGGTAGTTATAATAAATCTTACTTTAAAATTTAGTGTTAACTGTTATTATAACAGTGATTTTCTATGTCTTACTTTTATAGCATTTTAAACATCAAATTAGTTACCAAAATCGGTAGGAAATTAAAGTCCTGGGTCACAAGTCCAATATGTGTAGGAAATTAAAGTCCTCGACTGGGTCACAAGTCCAATATGTGTAGGAAATTAAAGTCCTCGACTGTGTCACAAGTCCAATATGTGTAGGAAATTAATGTCCTCGACTGGGTCACAAGTCCAATATGTGTAGGAAATTAAAGTCCTCGACTGGGTCACAAGTCCAATATGTGTAGGAAATTAAAGACCTCGACGGGGTCACAAGTCCAATATGTGTAGGAAATTAAAGTCCTCGACTGGGTCACAAGTCCAATATGTGTAGGAAATTAAAGTCCTCGGCTGGGTCACAAGTCCAATATGTGTAGGAAATTAAAGACCTCGACGGGGCCACAAGTCCAATATGTGTAGGAAATTAAAATCCTCGGTTGGGTCACAAGTCCAATATGTGTAGGAAATTAAAGACCTCGACGGGGTCACAAGTCCAATATGTGTAGGAAATTAAAGTCCTCGGTTGGGTCACAAGTCCAATATGTGTAGGATATGTACGGTAATATCTGAATGTCAAATTTGATACTTCAAGACGCTTTTCAGTGTTTTAATTATTTGCTTGTTTGTAATTTTGGACATATTAGAATAACTCTACCTGCGTTAGTGAGATTATGTGAAAAATGTTTCAAGTAAAGTGTCGACTATGCCTACTTTATATATCTTTAATCTCTTTGGGTTATACGTAGCTGGGAAACCGGCTATAAATGTGTAGTATTCGGTAAGTTTTGTGTGTAATAATTTAATGTCTGTTTCCACTAGGTGCGGGGATCTTTGAAATCGTGGACTAAACTTTGGTGCGTGTTGAAGCCTGGCATCTTGTTGCTGTATAAGAGTCCTAAGGCAAAGGTTAGTTAGTATTTGAGATTTAATTACAAATATCATTTACCTATGACTCGTGGAACTTTTTAAAAAAGTAGCCTATAACATACGGGTCTATGTCAGCTACCCTTCAGTGAAAGTCCGGTCGAAATCGGCCCAGTCGTTTCGGAGATTACCCGGAACAAAGGTTGCGAACAGACAGACAGACAGACAAAATTTTTTTCCCGAAATCTGTAATATTCTTTTGATATTATAGACACTTCAATTTTATTATATGTATAGATAGTAAGCAACATCCATACATTTGTGTTACAGAGTAGCCACTGGGTGGGTACGGTGCTACTGACCTCGTGCCGTGTGATAGAACGACCCAGCAAGAAGGACGGCTTCTGCTTCAAACTCTATCATCCTCTAGAACAGAACATCTGGGCTCCGAGAGGACCACACAACGAGACCATCGGTAAGACTACGCTTATTTTCTTATTTACTAGCTGTTGTTCGCGACTTCGTCTGCGTGAAATTAGTTGGTAATACAAAATATAGCCTATGTTACTCATATATAATGTTGTCCCAGTAGTTTTTGCGTGAATCTAATACATAAAAAATCGAAAAATACGTCTTTTCATCTTTCGTCTTTATAATATTACTAGATGTTGCTCGCGACTTCGTCCGTGTGATATTAACAACAATACAAAATATAGCCTATGTTACTCATAGATAAATTACCTTTCTAATAGTTAAAGAATTTTTGGAATTGGCCCAGTAGTTTTTGAGTTATTTCAATACATACAAAGATAGAAATCTTTCCTCTTTATAATATTAGTATGATGAGATGACTAGGGAATTATTTTTATTTTTTATGTATTTCAGTGGCCTCTTGCTTTTCACTATTTGGTATAAAAAATGTTTTTCACGCATATATGAAGTCGAATTTCATACAAATAAGAAACTATATACAAATGTCTTACACGTCATTTATTATGTATTGATTATGTAAAGTTCCAATATTTAAATTGATATAAACATGTCTATAATGTGTACAACATTATAGACTAGCTTACGCCCTCGACTCAGTCTGCCTGGATTAAAAAATCTAAAGTAAGAACTCTATGTGTATTTCCAGACTATCATATTAATGTTATAAATGCGAAAGTCTGGATGGATGGATGTTTGTTAGAGTGTGTAGCCTAAACTGCTGAACGGATCTCGATGAAATTTGGCATAGATGTAGAGGATAGTCTGGAAGATCACATAGGTTACTCACTTTTGGTTTTTTTATGTCCACCCAGACGGAGTCGCAGGCGAAAGCTATACCTCTATACACATATGTGACAATCATCGAGATCCGTTCAGTAGTTTATGCTACAAGCTAACAATCATCCATCTAAACATTGGCATTTATAATATTAGTAAGATGACAGTTTTTATAAAAATACTATAGCCCGCGACTCCGTCTATGTGGAATTGAAAAAAAGTATTGTAGGTTTTTTTCCAAATTATCCCCTACATCTATGACAAAACTCGAGATCGAACGAAGTAAAGGCCCGAGCCGAGGCTCCTGAGGGAGCCCTCGAGCCTAGTTACTCATAAAAGAGGTTTAGGCTAAGCGCCATCCGCGCTGGGCCACCTCAAGCCCGGTGAATCTGTAAATGCCTCTTCAAGGCAAACAGTGACTAATCAGTCACAAAAAAAAAATCGAGATCCAGCATTTAGTCTACAAACTCTAATAACAAACATACATTTAAATTTTGTGATAATTCATTACTTATAGTTATAAAAATATATCTATTGTCGTTATGAGTGTGTGTAACGTTCAGTGGTCCTTCGAGCCGGATTTAACCCATCGATCTTTGAATACCCGAGTGTCATAGTGTGTCACAGTGTCATGGTGTGTCATGGTGTTCCAGGAGCGGTGGTGCAGCCGCTGCCGACGGCCCACTTGATATTCCGCGCGCCCTCGCAGGCCGCGGGCCACTGCTGGCTTGATGGACTGGAATTAGCTCTACAATGCAGCAATGCTATGCTCAGGTATAGGTAACTACTATTGCGAGAGACTTCGCCCGCATCAATTTAAGAAAATAAAAAATGTAGCTTGTACTTGATAAATTACCTTTCTAAAGTTGACAGAAACTTTAAAGTTTGTCCAGTAGTTTTTGAGTTATTTCAATACATACAAAAATATAAATCTTTCCTCATTTTAATATTAATACAAGTAATATAAAATTCAAAACATTTTAAAACTAAGATTTGTCCCAAAAACACTGAAAGGACTAAATATGTCTTTACTAATATTATAAACAGGAAACATTTGTATTCTTGTATGTATTGAAATAACTCAGAAACTACTGGGGCAATATTGAATATTTTTACCATTAGAAATATATATTGTTGCTGATTTATATTTATACTTATATTATAAAGAGAAAAGATTTGGATTTTTGTATGTAACGGATAAACTCAAAAACTACTGGGGCGATTTTAAAAATTCTTTCACCATTAGAAAGATAAACTATCACTGACTGATATAGTATATATAGTATTATTATTTTTTCCTTATTTATATAAATATAAGTGATTTTCTTTGTCCAGATGTTCCGTGTCCCGTCCGGAGGCGGCGTTGGAGCGCGAAGTGCCCGTAGTGCAGACTAATATATCTCATGAAGAACTCGAGAGACATTTTAATGATCACGGTATGCATACACACCATACACGGGAGTAAACAATTTTCGCCAAAATGGCGAAACGACTATCCATAGATATCAGCAATTGTAGCGTTGCCGTACATAAAGAGGATGTTTCCTCCTTCTGTCTCCTTCACCAAATTTAATTTCCCTGTCCTATTGTAGTCCCTTTTCCTTCCCACCCTTTTTCTTATACGAAAAGGATGGGAAGGGAATGTGATTCAGGCTGGTTGCTTGTTTGCCATATTCTGATATAAAAAGACCTTTCCTTCTAAGAATAGTTTGAAAATTATTCCTGCGATACACTCATAACAAAAATACATATTTTTATATAAATTGAAAACGCAAAATTAGGTATGAATTTTATTTATTTATTTATTTATTGCAATTAAATTATACAAACATCTATATAAAGTAACAATAAGTACCCCTTCAGGTGTGTAATATAATGAGTACAAATGCATCGAAACAAACTTTGGGAACATCAACATAATGCACCTAAAACCATATCATATTTGCAACTAAACACTTAATAACACAAAAACAACAGAACGAAATAAAAAAAAAACGTTACTAGGTCTTTGTACTGAAAAATTCTATTTTTCTAAATGAAATCTATTGATTCTGTGGTTTTTAAGACTTTTTGCATTTATTAATTTTATGTGTTTTTTTATATTGTTTTAATACTAATTCGAGATATACCTGAAATGTTTTAAGGTAATTTCTAATTTTTATTTTTTATTTTGTTCCTCCATACACCCTTTGCACGTATGCTAGTAAAACAAACAGTCTCAACACGTAGTTCTCCAATACCTTCTGTGACACCTAACTCACCAAATAGATGTAACTCTGCCGACCCCAAACCGAAGAAAAAGTCTAAAATATCAAAATGGGCGCAATTTATCGAATCCATAGAAATTTTAGCTAAAGATAACGATACAAGTGACTCTCAAACTCCGGAAAGCGACAAAAAAGAGGGTTTTCTAGATTTTTTAAAGAAGAAAGATTTGTCAGAAATAACAGAATTGAAACACAAACGGCTATCGAAAAGTTTAGCTTCGAGTCCTTTGAAAATTGATTTACCAAAGAAAACTCCGTTGTTGAAATATTTTGATCTGCCTAAGAGTGCGGTGTCTCTCGGAGACAAGAAGGATAAAACAAATACAGGTTCAAAGACCCCTTTTCCCAAACGACGGAGTTCAACTCCTTCCACTTTAAAGAGTAAAACAGCACAGAAGAGAATAAGCGATCTTCGAGAATCTGGCGCAAAGACGGATTCAGAGAATGATGATGTTAAACCAATGCAAAGGAAATTCAGAGGCAGTTCAGAAATAATTTGTGACACTTCGAATGCTTATAATAATATTTTAATTACTAAAACAGCGCCATCTATTGAACGATTCCGTGAAACTAGCACTTCGTCTACTGACGATGATAAATCTAGCAGACGGTGAGTTTCGAAATATATCCGTTGATATATGATTTAACCAATAAATATTAAAGTATGAAATAAGCTGTTAATAAATCTTCCAAAGATTAATTTGGGAATAACAGAAATTTGAAAATTAGCGCCATCTATTGATACAAATGATAAACATTTAAATGACATTTTCTAGCATTCCATACCGACATAGTTCTCCTTCCAATGGCAAGTTTTCTCTAATCAATTATTCCCATTTACCTTCAACAAGTTTCGAAGCTCTCAAATCTGAAAGAAGAGACGAAAGATTTACTTCACAAAGCGTATACGTTACTGGAAAAGTATTAACTGACGGTGAGATGTTTTACCCTTGTCTCCACTGCCGAAACATGTATGAAAACAACACAATAACAAGACACTTAAATTAATTGACGTCACACTCAAAGCTTCGCGGCTTTAGGAAACAGAATATAGAAATCTACAACAGTAACACTTGTATAGTTCTTTTCAAATATCTTGTTGATATTTGACAATTACTATACAAATCTTTCATTCTATGACAAAACAAAGACAATATGTGACTTCTCATTGCACTACAGTTATGTGTTTATATAAGTATCATGTTATCGTGGACGGGTTGTATACGCTAGTATTATGTGGTCGGCATTTTTGTGAACGCTATTTTTATATCGCTATTGTACCATCTGTGAATGGTTAATCTTTGACCATTCTAGGTCACTACCTAAGTAGGTACATTTATGTAGACAGATGAAGATATTAGACCCGGTATTGTTTTTTTGTATTATAGCTGTTTTATTTTTTTAAATCCTGTGTATTTTATAGTGATATGTATGTATGGATAGGCGATAGAGATATACGCATACTGTGCCGACCCTCTGTAGGGACTAATCAAGGGAATTTTAGGTTACTCTATACTATTATAATAAAGCGTAAACACACACTTCTTTGTTGTCTAAGATGTACAATTACAGCGTGTTTTTGAATAATTCTTCTTTTAATAAAAAGTCCTACACTTACGTCACGCTTTAGGCTATATATTTTCACGCCATTAAACTTAGGGAGTAAATATTTTGGTTAAAAACTCTAATGTGGGAAAAAGACAATAAGTCGCTGCCAACATCAAGGAAGCAAGGTTGTCATCATGTCATTTTGACATTTGCTATTGATAATTTGACAAATGTGAACAATAAAATGATTTTTTTATAATTTTATGCGGATGAAGTCGCATGAGAACAGCTATTGCATAAATTGCAATTTAGTTTCCTTGACCGACAACTTGTTGAATTTTCCTTATACGTAAGATGCATTTATGTTTTCAATATGACTAGCTGTTCCCATACTTTATAATCATAATCATACTAATATTATAAATGCGAAAGTTTAGATGGATGGATGGATGGATGGTTGTTTGGTAGAGTTTGTAGCCTAAACGGCTGAACAGATTTTGATGGAATTTGGTACACATATAGTCTGGAAGAACGCATAGGCTACTTTTTATCCCGGAAATAGTTACGGTTCCCGTGGGATTCATTAATTTCATATTTTGATGTTTACTCGATCATTCTGCAATGGTTCAACATATCTTATTGAAATTCGGCACAGATATAAAACAAAGTCTGGAGTACACATGGGATAAGGTTCATTCCCGAAAAATGTCCGGTTCCCGGGATACGTTATTTACATAGTTCGTCTATTTTCGCGGACGAAGTCGTGGGCAACAGCTAGTAGTGAAATATCTTTTAAAATCGGTTTAGTAGGTTTGTTATTTCAATACATACAAATATTTTCTCTATATAATGTTAGTATCATACTTCATACTAATATTATAAATGCGAAAGTTTAGATGGGTGGATGTTTGTTAGAGTTTGTAGCCTAAACGGCTGAACATATTTTGATGGAATTTTGTACAGATGTAGAGGATAGTCTGGAAGAACACATAGGCTACTCACTTTCATTTTTTTTAATTACACGCGAACGGAGTCGCGGGCGAAAGCTAGTAGATTGTAAATTTTTAAACATGCGTTTTGTAGAAACCTATTTTGTTAGGATTTGACGAGAATGATGTTAAAGTGATTTTTAATACCATGTTAACGAAGTCACAGGCGACCGCTTGATAAGATATATGTTCAGTATTATTATGGACGTCGTCGCGTACGGTCGTGTGATATTTGTTTAGTGAGATTGTTTTAGATAATGTTGCGGTTTGTGACGCACGTCTGCAGTGATGTGTTGATTTTATGTGATGTTCACAGTTTATAAATAAGTTGTACTTTTAAGTCTACAAGCTTTAAAAATATATCTTAATCTCACTTGACTGAGAGGTATGATAGAGTTATGTGGAGGACAAAAACCTGTTGCGCCGACACTAAAGGGAGTAGGATAAGGAGGAAGATGATGAATCTCACTTCTTACTAATATTATAAATGCGAAAGTTTAGATAGATGTTTGTTAGAGTTTGTAGCCTAAACGGCTGAAGGGATCCTGATGAAATTTGACATAGAAGTAGAGGATAGTCTGGAAGAACACATAGGATACTTGCTTTTGTTCTTTTTTTAATTCCGCGCGGACGGAGTCACGGGCGAAAGCTAGTAATATTATAAATGCGAAAGTTTAGATAGATGTTTGTTAGAGTTTGTAGCCTAAACGGCTGAACGGATTTCAACGAAATTTGGCACAGGCTTAGTACATAGTCTGGAAGAACACATAGGGTACTTATCTCGGGAATAGTTACGGTTCCCGTGGGATTCTTTAATTTAGTTTTTTAATGTTTACTCGATCATTCTGCTACGGTTCAACATATCTTATTGAAATTTGGCACAGATATATAACAAAGTGTGGAGTACACATGGGATAAGGTTCATCCCCGAGAAATGTCCGGTTCCCGGGATACGTGGCTTTTTGTTATTTATACAGTTCGTATGTTTTCTAATACTACGCGTACGAAGTCGCGGGCAACAGCTTGACTTACTAATATTATAAATGCGAAAATTTAGATGGATGGATGTTTGTTAGAGTTTGTAGCCTAAACGGCTGAACGGATCTCGATGATTGATAGATGTAAAGAATAGTTTGAAACACACAATCTATTTACTATTGTTTCGATTCCACGCGGACGAAGTCGCGGGCTAAAGCTAGTGTATATTTGGGCAGTTGAATGTACTTTCGTGTCCACACTTATCTCCTCGAGTAAACCCACTTTTAACTAACGCGGACTGATGGTGATAATATACTTAGATCGTGCATTTCTTTAACTAAACTGTCGCAAGTCTGCTTCCTCTCTTTGATTCCTTTGAGTTTATATGGAGGTACACTACTCGATTTTTGTTTGCAACTAAACAGTTGAATTGGCCGCGAAACTATCTATACTATTATAATAAAGCGTAAACACACACTTCTTTGTTGCCTAAGATGTCAGCAATTACAACATATTTTTGAATAATTCTTATTTTAATAAAGCCCTACACTTACGTCACGCTTTGGGCTATGTATTTTCACGCCATTAAACTTAGGGGGTAATGATAAAAACCCTAATGTGGGAAAGAGACCATAAATTGCTGCCAACATCAAGGAAGCAAGATTGCCAAGGTTTGTCATGTCATGTCATTTTGACGTTTGCTATTGACAAATGTAAACAATAAAATAAAATTTTCATACCTTTATGCAGACGAAGCCGCATGGGAACGGCTAGCAATAATTGTGCGATAGTTTAGTCAGATATGAGAATGAGCCAATGGGCAACGTCTTTTTAATACTTTTTAAGCAACTTAGTTACTCGTAAATTAATGACAAAAGTGAGTACGTTTAGCAAACAATGAAGCGTTTATAGCTATTCAGCACACCGGCTCATTATATCTAGATAAGATAATGTTTAGGTTTAAACCCTGTTTCCATTAAGTTACACCTCGCGTGAACTGTGATAGTCGCATGTTTTCACTAGCGCGTTAGACAAGTTGCTGTTATATACTAGGGGGCTTTTTACGGTGGATATTTTTAAACTATCTATACTTATAATGGTAAAATAGATATATTTGTATTTTCGTATGTAATGTGTAAACTCAAAAACTATTAAACTGATATTAAAAATTGTTTTATTTTTAAAAAATTACATTACTATATGTAGCGCCAATAGCCTAATGGTTTTTGGTAGGGACTACCGATCTTGCTGAAGAGGGTTCGAATCCCCCCATTCGACTGTGAACCATATCCTCGACTTCGTCCGCGTGAAAATAAAAAATAATAAAAAAACACAGCCTATGTTGCTCACTGATAAGTTAGATTTTTAACGGTGTAAGAATTTTTAAAATCGGCCCAGTATTTTTTGATTTACAATCCATACAAAAATCACAATCTTTTCTCTTTATAGTATTATAGACAATAACTGCGAAGTTAAAGTCGCGCGGCTAGCGGATCAGTGGAAATAACTCCTAAGTGAGGAAATGTATAATGCTTGATTACACAAAGAAATCTGCTTTTAAGATTTCAATCTTTTAAACCCGGCTTAAAGTATACTCCTCACTACTGAAACATTTACGAAGAACATGTTTTCAAAATTAGAAGCAAGCACATTTCTGACTAGACTATAGCACTGAGTCTTGCTTTGATTTCAATGGACTTATATGGACGTTACACTATTTGATTTTTAGTTTTGTAAACAATTGAATTGGCAGCGAAACAATCGACAATCGCATAGTTTTGCGATAGTTTAGTCAAAGGAGTGCGCTTTCTAAATGTATTATTATTACTCACTGTCGCCCGCAACACCTTCTTCTTCTTCTTCTGTAGCTCTACAGCCCTTTGTGGGCCTTGGCTTGGTCCAGCAGTTTTTTTCCATTTCGGCCTATTTCTATTCCTCCAGTTCGCTATGCCAACGGTTTTCACATCTCTACTTATGCCGTCTATCCACCGGAGCTTTGGCCTCCCTCGACTTCGGTCCTCGGGATTACTTGTACGCAGTCGATATTATTTATTTATACATTATAGACGATGCGTCGATTTTTCGCTCGAACACCAACAGTGCATTCTCATCCCCCTTACTAAGAGCCCACGCGCGCAACACCGTCCACGTGAAATTACAAAAATCAAAAGTGAATAGCCTATGTGTTCTTCCAGACTATCCTCTACATCTATGCCAATTTTCATCTCAATTCGTTCAGCCGTTTAGGCTACAAATTCTAACAAACATCCACCTAAACTTTCACATTTATAATATTAGTAAGATTTTTTAAATTCACGCGAGCGAAGTTGCGAGCAACAGCCAGTTAGAATTACATTAACAGGTTCTTAAATGAACTTAAGCGGTACAACGTAATGGCCTTTAAGTCTAGTTCTAGGTTAAGACCTAGTTTGAAGTTAAGACTTGTCCACCTTGATTAGGGTCGATAACTTAAAGATAGATTGCATAAATATGTACAAGATTTGCCTGCGACTCCGATTGCGTTAAGTTAAAAAAAATAGGTAGCCAATGTGTACTTCTGGTATAGTGAAGGAAATCCGAGGGGTGTCTCGTAAAAAATTTGCTCATTCCAATGTTTGTAGATTGAAATCTTTTTTCTAAGTATTTTTTTACTAGCTGTTCCCGTGCGGCTGCATCCGCATGAAATCATGAAAATTTTATATTATTGTTTACATTTGTAATTACCAATAGCAAATGTCAAAATGACATGACATTACAAACATTGACAATCTTGCTTCCTTGATGTTGGCAGCAACTTATGGTCTCTTTCCCACATTAGGATTTTTATCCAAAATATTTACCCCCCTAAGTTTATTGGCGTGAAAATATATAGCCTAAAGCGTGAGGTAAGTGTAGGGCTTTTTATTAAAAAAATAATTATTCAAAAATATGCTGTGACTGCTGACATCTTAGGCAACAAAGAAGTGTGTGTTTACGCTTTATTATAATAGTAGAGATTCAGTAAGTGAAACAATTCAGTGATGTGTTATGAATTTAAAAAGATGTCTATATATAATGTTAGAATATAAAAGTGACGTACAAAAAAATATAATAAACCGGACAAACAAATGGACAAGATGACAATGGATGAAAATATAGTTAAAACCAAAGGGAAACCTTTACGACGACGATCGAGTATATTTTCTTTACTAAAACGTCAAAAGAAATTGACAAGACAATGTTCGGAACCCGGTGGTGAAATTTATTCTAGAAAATTCTCTATGGATTCAGCCATTTTGACGGATTATCGAAGAATCGAGAACGATTCGATTGTTGTTCAGAAGAATTTGGAAGAGTTTAAGATATGTGCAGGTTGGTTTATTACTACTACTAACAACTTGACGAGAAGCTCCTAAAATTCTTTCCTCTAACGCTCAGTTTAAAAAAAAAGAAACGGTTGATGTAACCAATTTTTGTCTCCTCAAAAACTTCAAGACATCAATCTCGCCTGAATTTAACTAAATTCATATTCTTCACAATAATTTGCTGCACAATAAAGCTATATAACTGCAATAATAAGGGGGTGTCAGTCAATGTCGAATCATTACTTAGTAAACACCTCAGTCGGGAATAAGACAATTAAGCCTTAGGTTGCTGCGGCATTAAGCCGAGAGTCATGACATGTATTGAGTAACCGGGCATGGGTCACACTCCATGCTTACAGCTGGGTTGGGTACGATTTAATAGCTCTGTACCCATCACTAGATGACTGTAGAAACGGACTCTTACTTAAACTTAAACGTTACTATACTTTGAATTGTCAATTGTTATGGTAAAAATGTAGAAAGCCTTACGTAGAAATATCACTGCGTACCTCGGCTGACACCGACTTCAAAGCAATAATTGTACAATATAGACATAACAGCTGCAATAAGGGAGGTTAAATATTTTCAAGGAATTATTTAATTACTTTTTTTTATAACATAAGGTGACAAACGAGCAAGCGGTCACCTGAATTCACCGAAATGAAAAACGACCGCTGCCCATAAACATCCGCAGTTGCAGATGTGTTGCCTACCCTTAATTAACGGAGGAGGAGACGCACATAAAGAGGACATTTCCTCTTCCTATGCGTCTCCTCCAGCATCAAATCCACTTTTCCTTTCCATCCTTTCCTTTTAAGAAAAGAGTGGAAAGGGAAAGGGACTAAAATTGGGCCTCCGGCACCACACTCATCAGACGAAACGCGGAATTGCTTCCACTTCACGCCTGTCTTCTGTGTGGTCGTGGTATTACATCGGGCGAGCCGGCCTATCCGTGCAAAGATGTTAAAGCGGGCTCTACCACTATTAAACTACTTTTTAGTGTCTTGGTTTTTTGAGAATGTTACTATGTTTCTTCTAAGCAGCTTAACAGATCTCGATGTTAGTCACAGATGTAGAACACATAGGCTACTTTTTTTAATTCCACACGAACAAAGGCGCGGGAATTAGTGTGTTTATAATTTTAAGTCTATGTATTGGGTTGTTATTTTATTACCGGAAATGATAACAGATAGAATTTATTTTGATAAGAACTGATTTTAATATTATTTTACTTGTAGTTTACTAATATTATAAATGTGAAAGTTTAGATGGATGAATGTTTGTGAGAAGGTGTCTCAGAAAGTACTTAATAAATCTCGATAAACTTTGGCATGGAAGAACATAGTCGGGTAGAACACATAGGCTGCTTTCTTTTTAAATCGCGCGGACGGAGTCGCAGTCAAAAACTTGTATTATTTAATGCTAGCTGTTCCCGTGCGACTTCATCCGCATAGAATTATGAAAATTTTATTTTGTCAAATTATGTCAAATAATCAATTACAAATGTCAAGATGACATGACATGATGACAACCTTGCTTCCTTGATGTTGGCAGCAACTTATGGTCTCTTTCCCAAATTAGGGATTTAATACAAAATATATACCCCCTTGGTTTAATGGCGTGAAATATATAGCCTAAAGCGTGACGTAAGTGTAGGGCTTTTTATTAGAAAAAGTATTATTCAAAAATATGCTGTAATTGCTGACATCTTAGGTAACAAAGAAGTGTGTTTACCCTTTATTATAATAGTATAGAAGTATATATTTCACAAAACAATTTTTGGTATGTACTTGATAGTTTCTTCATTATTTTACGTTTCGAAACGTGCAAATTTTCGTGATAGATCCCCATGTTTTTATTGTATATTTTAATATAGTCTGTTTTATTAGATTTCAGTGTTTTAATATTTTATCTATCGTGCAAAGTAGTATTATCTATTAAATTCGTGTAATATTTATTTTTTCTCAACGATAAGATAAATGTATACGGTTTTTAGGAAACCTGTCGTTGATATACATATCCTAAACATTTAGTTTAAATTATATTAGTTAAAAACTTTAAAAACGATATTTAAGTATGCTGAAAAGTTTTTGGATAGTATTTGGATTAGTTACAAAAGGTTAGCGTGGTATGGACATGTTATGCGACGAAATGATGGGGACATAAACCAGAAAGTGTTAAGATTGAATGTGGATGGCTACAAAGGAAGAGGAAGAACGAAGAAAGTATGGATTGTGTGAAAGAGGATATGCTTAAGAAAGGAGTGGATTCAGATATGACGGCTGATAGAGATGTATGGAAGAGCAGCACATACTGTGCCGACCCTCCATAAGGGATAAGGGCAGGTGGATGATGAAAAGTTTTTGGTTAGTATTTGGATTTTTATATATTTTTGTATTGGTGTGTTTGAGCATACTTTGGGTCGGTAGATATGTATATGCTAAAAATTTTATATGATTCAATATAGATATAGTATTTGTGGTTTTGCTAATTTATATTGTCGAGATTTTAAGGCTAGTTTTATACGAAAGTAAGGTAATAAAATAATGCGAAACTTCCCATTTCATCATCATCTCTCCTGCCTTATCCTACTCCCGTAGTGTCATCGGGTTGTAGTCCTCCAAATAACTGTATCATCCGTCATCCCAGTCATTCCCTTCTTGATCATGTCAACTTTCACGCAATACATCCATCTCTTTCTAGGTCTACCTCTACCGGTACCTCCACATTC
Organism: Papilio polytes; assembly: GCF_000836215.1. Lineage (NCBI taxonomy): Eukaryota > Metazoa > Arthropoda > Insecta > Lepidoptera > Papilionidae > Papilio > Papilio polytes. Next base: position 668,946 of record NW_013526582.1, on the reverse strand, counting down.
TTAACTAACGTTTGTCTTTGCATGCGATTCATCCCTTCTCATAACATGCCCCATGCTAACCTTTTACTCCTCTTCTCTACTACTGGGGCTACTCTCAAACTTCCTCTAATATACTCATTTCGCATCTTATCCATTCGTGTTATCTTAATATTGGCATTTCTGTCACGTGTAGTCTCCTTTCATCCGTACCTTTTACTGCCCAACATTCAGATCCCCATTTTTTACCGTAGGGTCTTTTATCCCGACCCGTGGTATTCAAGATGTGAGGAGGTTCCTCTTAAAAGATTTTTATCTATTAAGAGTTGTTCTCACGCGGCTTCATCCGCATTATAAAAGCTTAAATTTATTGTTTACGTTTGTGAAATTTTCATTTTAAAGAGATGTTTATTCAAAAACATACTGTAGATGACATCCTACGTCACGAAGTAGTGTACGCTTTGTTATATTAAGTATACATTGTCTTTTGTCACCTTTGAAAAATACCTTACTGTCGTATGTCGTACGCTAGTTGATTTGCACTATCTCCTACCTTTACCCAGAGCTAGCAAGCGCTGCATCGGACACGGATAGCGAAGGATCCCGCGCGATGGTGGAAGCCCAGCGGGAGGACCCCGCCCTCCGGCGGCACGATGTTCTCACGAGGATACAGAGCCTATACGTAGAGGATCCGGATAGAGAGATCGGTGTGGTGAGTTACTTAAATTAATGTACCCTAAATGTAGTAAAACTACCCTAAATAGTGTATAGCTACCCTAAATAGTGTAAAACTACTCTAAATAGTATCAAAATTTATTTAATTTGGACATAACTTATATTAAAGAAATTTTATTTAACTATTTCTGATATGAACATAATGGAGGATAAGTTACCGTATTTATGATCTAATTAACTCCGCACGCCACGTAATTTACAATATGTATTAACTAGCTTTCGCTCGTGACTCCGTCCACGTGAAATTAAAGAAAAAACAAAAGTGAGTAGCCTATGTCTTCTTACAGACTATCCTCTACATGAACACAAAATTTCATCGAAATCCGTTCAGCCGTTTAGGCTACAAACACCCATCCATCCATCTAAACCAGAGTTCCCCAAACTTTTTTGTGTCATAGACCCCTTGGCATGTTTTTCCGTGTTGGGTAGACCCCCTACTTACCTGATATTGATTTCCTGTTAATTTCTAACTCTACTGAAGTTTAGTGTTAAAAAACCACATGTTAATTTATACATTTATTAATTGAATTTAAATTAAAAGTACTGAAAACAAATAATATTATAAGATATTATAAGATACTCGTAGTATCATCATCCACTTGCCCTTATCCCTTACGGAGGGTCGGCACAGTATGTGCTACTCCATACATTTCTATCAGCCGTCATATCTGAATCCACTCCTTTCTTAATCATATCCTCTTTCACACAATCCATCCATACTTTCTCCGGTCTTTCTCTTCCTTTATAGCCATCCACATTCAATCTTAACACTTTCTGGTTTATGTCCCCATCGTTTCGTCGCATAACATAACATTTACTGACATCATATTAAGATAGTATGATGTCAGTAAATAGGTACTATCAGTGTATATGTTGATCCACTATCGTGGACCCCCATTCCCATTTCATGGACCCCCAATTTTTCGCTGACGTAGACCCCTTGCAGGTTGTCATAGACCCCTAGGGGTCGTAAAGACCACTTTAGGAATCACTGATCTAAACTTTCACATTTATAATATTAGTATGATATCACTGGTAATATTTCTCAACAGGCAGGGGAATTAGTGGAAGAAGTAGCGGAAGAGAATAAATCTTTACTCTGGTTTTTATTGAAGCAAGTACGACCAGGCATGGATCTAAGTAAAGTGGTTTTACCTACATTTATATTGGAACCAAGGTCGTTCTTAGACAAGTTGTCTGATAATTATTATCATGCGGATATATTGGGCAAGTGAGTATTTTATCTTCTTTTTACATCTTCTTTATTCTACTCCCGTAGTGCAACAGGTTTTTGTCCTCCACATAACTCTATCATACGTGTTCTCAGTCAACACTCCATTATTGTTCTATATTATTATGGTATACTATCTGTTTCCGTGAGGTTTTATCCGCATGTATCCACCTTATATGTCAAAAATACCGTTACCATAATAACTTTGCTTCTTCAATGTTGGCAGCTTGTAGTTTATGGTCCGTTTCCCACATGAAGGTTTTTTCCAAATTATTTACTCCCTAAGTTTAATAGCGTGAAAATATATAACCTTAAGCGTGTTGTTAGTGTAGGGCTTTATATAAAAAACATTAAAATATGCTCTCCACAACTAAGAATTGTGTTTTTACCTATGACATTAGTATAGGCTAGTTTTTGTCCACGACTCCGTCGGAATCCGTCCGAAAAAAAAGTAGCCTATGTATTCTTCCAGACTATCATCTACATCTATGACTTTTAAGATCCGTTCAGCAGTTAAGTCTACAAATTAACAAACATCCATCTTAACGTTCATATTTATAATATCTATACTCTATACTATTATAATAAAGCGTAAACATACACTTCTTTGTTGCCTAAGATGTTAGCAATTACAGCATGTTTTTGAGTAAAACTTTTTTTTAGTAAAAAGCCCTTCACTTACGTCACGCTTTAGGCTATATATTTTAACGCCATTAAACTTAGAGGGTTAAATTGGATAAAAACCCTAATGTGGGAAAGAGACCATAAGTTGCTGCCAACATCAAGGAAGCAAGGTTGTCATCATGTCATTTTGACATTTGCAATTGAGAATTTGACAAATGTAAACAATAAAATAATTTTTTCATAATCTCATGCGAATGAAGTCGCACTGGAACAAATAGTTAGTAATACAATTAAATGTTTCTACTTTTACTTCCCAGGGCCCAATCTCTAGAGGACCCTTACCAAAGGTTTAAATGCGTACTTCGTTGGTACCTTTCGGGGCTTTACCGAAAGCCGAAGGGCCTTAAAAAGCCTTACAACCCAGTACTGGGGGAGATATTTAGATGTTGTTGGAAAGATAAGCAAGGGGAATCCTACACTTATTATGTTGCGGAACAAGTAAGTGTCTGTTTCCACTGGTATTTCCATTGTCATATACATTCTGTTTTTTTTTCTCGTTTTCTATTACATGTTTTTTGTTAGTACAGATTTTTTTAAATCTATCCGTGACATTTAGTGGATTCAGGTTTTTTTTTTTTTCAGGTGTCCCATCATCCACCGGTTTCTGCTTTCTATGTTTCGAATAGAAAGGATGGTTATGTTATCGAAGGCAGCTTGTTAGCCAGATCCAAATTTTATGGTATGTAACTTTTTTAATATCTGTTAATTTTTTGGATGGATGGATGTTTGTTACGAGTTTGTAGCCTAAATTCTTCCTTCCTAAGCCTTACACACTGTATACAATCAGATGCTTTTTTTTTATAACATAAGGTGGCAAACGAGCAAGCGGCCACCTGAAATCGCCAAATTGGCGAAGCGACCGCTGCCCATAGACATCCGCAATTGCGGATGCGTTGCCTACCCTTATCCGACGGAAGAGGAGACGCACATAAAGTGGGTATTTCCCCTTCCTATGCATCTCCTCCACTGTCAAATCCACTTCCTCGTCCCAACCTCTCTTTACAAGAAAAGGGTGGTAAAGAGAAAGGGACTTAAATTAGGCCTCCGGCACCACACTCATCAGAAGAAACACGGAATTGTTTCCATTTGACGGCTGTCTTCTGTGTGGTCGTGGTATTACTGGGGGCGAGCCCTGCAGTGCTAAGATGTTAAAGCGGGCACTACCACTGTAGATCTGTTGTTTTGGAGATACATCCATCCAAACTTTCGCATTTATATTAGTGAGATTTATTTATGTATTCAAGGCAAAGAGATTTACATATATAGAGTGGACATACTTGACACTTCACTTGAAACAATTTTTCCAACACTAGTGCTTATATATCTTAACAGTGGTAGAGGCCGCTCTAACATGTTGGCAGTGCAGGCTCTCAGCAATACCACGACCACAGACAGCGTCAAGTGGAAGATATTCCGCTTACTAATGAGTGTGGTGCCGGAGGACTTATTAGTCCCTTTCCCTTTCCACCCTTTTAAGAGGAAAGAATGGGAAGGAAAAGTGTATTTGACGGTGGAGACGCATAGGAAGGGGAAATGTCCTCTTTATGTGCGTCTCCGTCAATGAAGGGTAGGCAGTGCTGCAATTGCGGATGTTTGTGCAGCGGTCGCTTTACATTTTGGTGGATTCAGGTCGCTTGCTCGTTTGCCACATTATATTATAAAAAAAAATAGAAAAAACCCTTAAATGCATGATGATGAATTTTTACGTCAGTCTTTTCTTCCTTACGCAATAGACTATTTTGAAACAATCTTTTTTTTGTTTTTTTTTCCCTTTAATCTATGTTCAATTTACCCATTTTTGATGTTTGTGTTGTTTATTAAAGGTAATTCTACGTCCGCCATATTGGAGGGGTGCGCGAGAGTACATTTACTAAACTGGGGGGAGACGTATATCACGACAGCGCCGTACGCGCATTGCAAGGGAATTGTTATTGGTACACTTAGTATGGAGTTAGGTGGTAAGGTAAGTAATTTGTATTTTTTTATATCTATACGTGATAAAACTAGCTTTTCCCGTGCGGCTTCATCCGCATGAAATTATGAAAATTTTATTTTATTGTTTACATGGTCAAATTATCAATAGCATATGTCAAAATGACATGACATGACATGACATTGGCAATCTTGCTTCCTTGATGTTGGCAGCAACTTATGGTCTTTTACATTAGGGTTTTTATCTAAAATCTTTATCTCCTAAGTTTAATGTGAAAATATATAGCCTAAAGCGTGACGTAAGTGTAGGGCTTTTTAATAAAAAAAGAATTATTCAAAAATGTTCTGTTATTGCTGACATGTTAGGCAACAAAGAAGTGTGTGTTTACGCTTTATTATAATAGTATAGAGTATAGATTGAAGTGTCTGTTTGTTATATCAAAAGAAAAATTGCAGATTTCGGGAAGATGATGTATTTGCGTTGCTGATAACGAAAATGGCATTTAAATTTTTTTTGTCTGTCTGTCCGCAAGCCGCGTTTGTTCCGGGTAATCTGTAATACATAAACTCAAAAACTACTGAAGTTATTTCAAAAATTCTTTCACCATTAGAAATATAAATTGTCACAGATTGATATAAGATATATTTATTACTCGATTTTCATAATAAAAGCGCTAGATGGCATTATAATAAAAATTTTAAGATTTTTTTATTGTATTTTACGGAATTTTTCTTATAAGTTCGTAATTGAATAAGCTAGATTTTAAATTTAAAAATAAACTAAGATCTAGGCTAAGTCTAGAGGGATTTAGCTTTTTTATCTCTAGGAATTAGTTGTCCTTTAAAGTATAGAAAAAATCATAATTCTTATTTTAAATTGTCTGTATTCATCCCATATATCTTAAAAGTTGTGTAATTATTTTTTTTTTAAATTACAGGTCCACATAATATGTCAAGATACAGGATATCAGGCGGATGTGGAATTTAAATTACGGGTAAGGTTTTTTTTTATATTTTTTACTGTAATTAAATAACTGATTTTAACAGTTATTGTTTCTAGAATGTTATATTTACTCTTATATTTTAAATTATATACAATTAATAAGAAAACGAAAATTGACTTCAATACAAAAATTCAATATTTTGGTAAGCTTTTTAAGAAAAAACTCAAAAACTACTAAATAATTTTTAAGTCTTAAATCACTTTATCACCGTTTTTTACTTGATTGGTAAGTTTATTAATGTCCGGTCCCACAACTGGCTGATAGAAGCTCAGATAACTTAATGACGTCACTTTCAGATAAAGTAACAAAATCCGATATTCCTACCACACATTTTACACGTTAGATTATCAGATAATTTACTATTTAGTGGGACAGGCCCTTAATGTTACTTAAAAATGTTGAACCTCATTGACTTTTTTTATTTTTGTGAAATGTACTATGGGTAATAGTGCTTTAATATGTAATAAAGTAGCTTTCGCCCGCGACTCCCTCCTCGTCTATGTGTTCTTCCAGACTGTCATCTACATTTGTACCGAATTTCATCGAAATCCGTTTAGCTGTTTAGGCTACAAACTAACATACATCTAAACTTTCGCATATAATATTATGTTTTTTCCCTTTCCAGTCTTTCCTCGGCGGCGCTGATCAAACTAATGCAATATCGGGAAGAATTAAAAAGGGAAAAGATACGATAGCTATTGTTGAAGGATATTGGGATGGAAAGATTGAGATAAAAGATAAAAGGACTGGGGTAAGTCAAAATTCAACTAACTGTATGTTAAAAATTAAAAAAATATACAAAACGCATCCTATGTTACTCACTGATAAATTACCTTTGTAATGGTGAAAGAATTTTCGAAATTGGCCCAGTAGTTTTTGCGTGGATCAAATAGGTACAAAAATACAAATTTTTTTCTCTTTATAATATTAGTCTAGATAAAAAGGAAAGATTTATAATTTTGTATGTATTGAAATAACTCAAAAACTACTGGGACAATTTTAAAAATTCAACATAGGCTATGTTTTTTATTATTTTTTAATTTCATGCGTAGTCGCGAGCCACAGCTAGTATTATCCTTACCTAGTGATTTATGAGTGTTAGGTTGAACTAAGTTACAACGAAGTAAAATTCAAGTTAGTTCAGAAACGCATTTATAAAGTTATAGAACTAAAAACTAATGAATTGTTAAACGAAGCTGGGAAACCGACCATTAGTTTATCAATATTTATGTAATTATATTAATATACTAGCTTTTGCTCGCGGCATCGCTCGCGTAAAATCAAAAACTAATAAAAACATAGCCTATGTTACTCACAGATAAATTTCCTATCTAATGGTGAAAGAATTTTTAAAATCCGCCCAGTAGTTTTTGAGTTTTTCAATACATACAAAAATACAAATCCAATACATACAAAGGTACTATTATAAAGAGGACAGATTTGTATTTTAAAATACTTAATATGTTTTTTTAATTTCCAGGAAGAATCAAATCTTTTAGACGTGAATATTCTAAAAGAACAGCGGATGCCGAGATATCTGATGAAAATAGACAATCAACAGGAATTTGAGTCTCAGAGACTTTGGATCAAAGTTTCGGAAGCTATACTCAATGATGATCAGGTTAATCTTTTTTTTATACTAATAGCTGTTGCCCGCGACTTTGTCCGCGTGTGTACAACTATGTAAATAACAAAAAGCTACGTATCCTGCGACCCGGACATTTCTCGGACGTAAATGTTATCCCATATGTACTCCAGACTTTGTTTTACATCTGTGCCACATTTCAATATGATATGTTGAACCGTTGCAGAATGATCGAGTAAACATTAAGAAACTAAATTAATCAATCCCACGGGAACCGTAACTATTCTCGGGATAAAAAGTAGCCTATGTGTTCTTCCAGACTATGCTCTAAACATGTGCAATATTTCATGGAGATCCGTTCAGCAGTTTAGGCTACAAACTCTAACAAACATCCATCCATCTAAACTTTCGCAATTATAATATTAGTAAGAAGTAAGAAAATATAGTGTAAACTTTCTTTAATAAAATCCCCTACACTTACACGCTTTAGGCTATATATTTTTCCAATATTAAACTTAGGGGGTAAATAAATTGGAAAAAAAACATCATGTGGGAAAGAGACCGTAGACTATAAGCTGCCAACATTAAGGAAGGAAGGTTATTTGACATTTAATAAAATGAAGTTTTTTTTTAATTATACGCGGACGACGACGCGAGGAACAGCTAGTATTTTATACGTTGAGAATTTACAAGAATTGTACGACAGGCCCTTAATATTTTAACATTATATGTGTTATGTTTTAGATAGCGGCAACAGAACAGAAAACAATAATAGAAGAGGCACAAAGGGCGCGTGCGAGGAACCTCCTCTCACCCTGGGTACCGCGGCTGTTCCGCAGGGACTCACGGACGGTGCCTGAAGGTAACAGGGCCTCCAAGTAAGATAGGGCCCTTAGGTCAATAGAGTCTCTCGAGTCTAGGGCCCCAGAGGATTATAAGACCCCGAGGGTAATGGACTTTATGGGTCAAAAGATCTGGTGAGTCTAGGACCCTTGGGGTCAATAGACCCTGCGAGTCTAGGGCCCGAGAGGGTCATAAGACCCCCAAGGTAATGGACTTCATGGGTCAAAAGATCTGGTGAGTCTAGGACCCTTGGGGTCAATAGACCCTGCGGGTTTGGGACCTCTGGGGTTATTAAACTCGGCAGGTCCTGAACCCCTGTGCTCTGTAGGATAAGGAAGTTGATAGATTTTCTTTTGAATTCATTTATTTCGAAGTTCATATTTTGACCTTTATTTTAAAGGTCGTAGTAAGAAGGGATTTTTTTTTATTTTGTAAATATTATAAATAGGAGTAAAACAACACGATTTTTATTTCCACGGGTCACCCCTCTAGTTCTACTGATAAAGACACCTGAAGTTATTATTTCTGGCAGGTTTACGAACCTCTGGGGTCAATAAACTGCAGTTCTTGGACCCTTCGATGTGGGAAACTTGTGGGTGTGTAAATAGAAAAAATGCATCGCCGGTTGTTTTAAGTATTTTTATGTAAAGGTTGTTTCTAGTTGATAGTTTGAAATAAAAGTAGATGTAAATTTTTATATTTTAATAGAAATGTATCTCTTCCAGGTATTATAGATCAAGGTTGGAGATACAACCACGCTAATACTAGGTATGTTTGTTTATGTGCATTGTGATAAAAGCTACTAAGGGCTTGTCCCAACATTGGCTGATAAGGCCACAGATAGGTTCAAAATGACCTCACTGTCAGATAACAATTTTTTTTTTTTTTATAATATAAGATGGCAAACGAGCAAGCGGCCACCTGAATCCGCCAAAATGGCGAAGCGACCGCTGCCCATAGACATCCGCGATCGCAGATGCGTTGCATACCCTTATCCGACGGAGGAAGAGACGCACATAAAGAGGATATTGCCCCTTCCTATGCATCTCCTCCACCGTCAAATCCACTTCCCCTTCCCATCCTCTCCTTATAAGAAAAGGGTGGTAAAGAGAAAGGGACTTAACTTAGGCCTCCGGCACCACACTCATCAGACGAAACACGGAATTGCTTCCATTTCACGCCTGTCTTCTATGTGGTCGTGGTATTACTGGGGGCGTGCCGGCCTATTCGTGCTTAGATGTTAAAGCGGGCACTACCACTGTTAAAACTGTTAAAATTTGGTGGCACAGCCCCTAAGAGTCAGCCCTACTAAATTCTTGTAAATTGTCAGATAATAATCTAATAAAATCAGATTTTGGTACTCTATCTGACAGTGATTTTGTAGCTATCTGAGACTCTATCAGCCAGTGGTGGGATAGGTCCTAAATATCGTTAAGTGTCAGTCGAATTATTTGGTATTTTAACGTTATTTATCAACTGTACGCATCCGCTATTGCGAATTTCTATGGGCAGTTGCTTCGCCATTTCGGCGAATTCAGGTGGCCGCTTGCTCGTTTGCCACTTTATAATTGTAAAAAATGTTTTTATTTTGTGACACTATTTAGTTTATTTTATTACAATGTTTTTTGACATCTCGACAACTTTTTTTTAAAATAAAATAGTTGATATTTGTTAATTTACTAATATTTCCTTTAACCATTCCAACTAAGCTGTAGGCTTGTGCTAGAATATGGTTCACAGTCGAAGGGCAGGATTCGAACCCTCGACCGCAAGATACTCTGTACCAATGGTTTGTGGGCTATTGGCGCTTCGAACGGTAACTGATTTTACCTTTTAAAGAAGTTACCGGTCAATTAATTTAGTATATTTATTTCTTAGTATTAGTAAGATATATTATTCTTATGTAAATATTCCAGTCCATGGCAGCCAGAGGAGATAGTGGAGTTCGAGGAGGAGTTTGTGATATCATCAGCGTTGCGATGCACGGAGCGGCCGCGCGAGCCGCCGCCGCCCTCCGACTCCGACAGCAGGGACGAACTCGCACGGCGCTCTAAGACATCCACGTGAGTACAGGGTGATACAAAACACTAGTATATTGTGATACAAAACACTAGTACAGGGTCATACTAAATACTAGTACAGGTTGATACAAAACACAAGTACAGGGTCATACTAAATACTAGTACAGGTTGATACAAAACACTAGTACAGGTGATACAAAAGACTAGTACAGGGTGATACAAAACACTAGTACAGGGTCATACAAAACACTAGTCCAGGGTCATACAAAACACTTGTATATTGTGATACAAAACACTAGTACAGGGTGATACAAAACACTAGTACAGGGTGATTCAAAACACTAGTAC